>NC_080598.1:38401054-38486054 GCF_027887145.1 Ammospiza caudacuta | reverse complement strand
GCACATGAGAAACACATTCTATCAGCAAAATAAATCAGTAATTCTATCATATAAGAAACTAATAAGTCTTTAGGAGTGTTTGGCGTCCCTAGTAAGAAACTATTGATCTCAGAAAATTAAATGTCATATAATCAAGGTGGTTATGCACTTTATTTTCCAGAGTAATGCTATCCTTGCATATGCTTTGCAAGCAAAGTAAACCAAACAGAACTTGTCACTACTTTTAGACTCATGAGCTAAGCAACTGCTGTGTGATTGATTGCAATAGATTAGATAGAAAAGCAAAATAAAACAGAGAAGTCTAGCAGTGTATGAGGGGATTTTTTCCAGCAAGTATGACAGATGTTGTAATGGTAACATGAATATAGCTAACATGAACACTGACAGCTTTCTTAGGGGAGAAACAACTCAAATATCTTGACTGGATATCAGTAATATACTACACAGCCTTTAAGAAAAGATTCTTTTCTTACCTACCAAATTAGAATCCAACTCTCTCATCATATAGACTGGTCTGAGAAGTCTGTTTCAAGAGAGGCCTACTCCTGGATTTGTTAGTTTTGATTTTTGTTTCCCAAAAATTTGAATGTGTTGTTAAATTGAGAAAACAGGGAAGAAGCATTTAGCTCTCAGTGTAGCACCTGAGACTGCAACAGGTTCCTATTTGAGTACTGAACTGAACACCAGGCATATGCACAATAAAGCAAACACCCTCCTAGCTTCAATCATCAATTATTTACTTGGTTTTCAAGAAGCAGAGGTTTCCACCTTTCAGGTTTTTATAAAAGCTGAAAAACAGGACTTTTCAACTTTGTCGTGAATATTTCACATGAAGATTTCTGTATTATATGGTATGATTTTGTATTATCTGAATTCCTATATATTATTACTTGCATTCATTGCATCTGCTGATTTCATCTTCATCCCAAATAATATATATATAAGATTTTCAAGAATTTAAAGTTGCTTTGCTGTAGAAATTGTAAACAGATCACATCTACTAATGCCAAGGAATTGTGGACCAGGACATAGCATAGAACAGAAAAGCACAGGTTCAAGACTGTTATAATCTGATGCTTTGCTGAAGAACTCATCCACATTTGTTTTCCACTGTTGCCCTAACATGGTGGAAAAGTTCAGAGGGCAACTGAGCTGGTAGAGATGATGATTCTAAGCTCCCAGCTCAGCTCTCTACCAGAAAGCAAAAATCTTTTAAAGTAGCAAAAAAGTGCAGAGAAGGAGCTCATTATTTTCTTCTGAATTGATGTAGAAGATCTCATGTTTCTCAAGATCTTTTTGCTCTTTTTCCACCATCCTGAGCATAGCATGTGCCAGTGCTAAAATCTGAAAATAGGCACAAATAATCTTGCACAGATGTGTATCTGAACAAATTGACTGAATATGTGTGTGTGAAGAAGAGCACCTGCACATCACTGAGCAATTCCTCACCCTGTGATATATCTGCCATGTACAGGAGAGGGACCAGGAGTTAGAATGACAGCAGTAAACTTTAAATATTGAACGTAATCCTATATCCTGGAAAATTTTCTATCACATAAATGCATTGCTTCAGGTTGGTAGTAATAGAAATAGGGACCTTATCTACAGCACAGTTGTGAGTTTTGCATATTGCTATCAGTAATATTCTTGGTACTAAAAAATTATCTTTACTCAATTTTTTCTGTTTACATTCACATTTCTTCCACGTGTGTTCTCTTAGTAACATACCAGCTGACACTGGTGGTATTTCCCAGAATGTCAAACTGTTTTTAAGGATTCATCCTACCAGGGAATGACATGTAGCTTCTGTTGACTCTGAAGGATAAAAGGTTTCTTTTCTCAGCTGATTGTGAAAAAGTGTCCTAGGATGAAAAAATGTAAGTATGAATACACATTATAGAAGAAGTAGTAAAGCTACACATACAGCATACTCTTTAGAAGCTTTTTTATTTTTTATTTGCTCCAAATGAAGCTGTAATCTGTTTACATCAGAGTCATAACTCAAATAGGCTGGTAGACTTTGAAGGCTGATTGAACCACTGTAACAAACTCTGACTGTGTAAATTGGTAGGCAATCCTCTAGAAAATTTATATGAAGGGAAATCTCAATATATGAAATGTATTTTAAAAAAACTTAAAGCATTCATATAAAGGCTGGCCACAGAAGTTGTAGATTTTTCATCCTTGAAGATATTCAAAAGCCATCAGGACATGAGCCTGGGCATGAGATCTCGGGGACCCTGCGTTGGCCAGGGGTTGGACAAGATGATGTCCTGAGGTCCTTTTCAACCTACACCGTTCTATGATTCTGAGAAACAAGAGAACTATGCATAAATCCACTTATAAAGCATGATTTGTTATGCATCTATCTATCTATCTATCTATCTATCTATCTATCTATCTATGTAATCTCTTAAACTCTTCTTGCAAAGCACTTTGAATTTAAGTGAGATAAAATCTGTAACCACTAATTGTAGCAAAAAAAACCCCAGAAAGGTATTTAAACATAAACAGGTACTCAAAACATTCCCACTGTCATTAATAGAGTTAGCGCAGTATTATCCATTATTTTCCATAGATAAAAGAAATAAAACTAATAAAACAACTTACGTTTATATTCTCGTATAATAGATTAGAATTTTTTTAAGTACAATGACACAAAAGGGTCTTAAAAAGTAACTTTCTATAGTAGAAAAAATTAAGTAATTTAAATATATTTTTCTGATATTCTGACATCCCATTCTGGCTCCAGTTCTGCAACTTTCCTTCTGTTTTTTCTCACTGGAATCGACTGTTTTGAGAAGAACGTGGACAAAACTTTATGTCAAAGTGTCAAAGACTCTTTCTTCCAATTCCTGGTGCTTTTTATGAGTGTGTAACCCATTCAACATTATATATGCCCTTGTGTGATGCTCCACATAGCATATGAGTTTATTGTATTCCTCAGCTACTGAAGGCTCTTTTACTAATCAAATTGCATGACTCTTTTAATTATTTATGAATGTTTCATGTTACATTATAAAGTTTGCATCTCGTCCAGACTTTTCTTCCAAAAGTGTTTACAAAGGGGTACCTGCAGTAAATGGCCTTTAGATAGTAAAGAGAAAAACAGTGGCATTTCATGATGCTGTTCATATTTTTTATCTATCAGAAGAAAAAAAAAAGTACCTAAATGAAGAAAATGTCTTTAATGTTTCCAAAGTTATTACTGAGAACTTGGAGCAAGAATTCCTATAATGTTACCTGAGTGAAAATGCTGAGGAGTAAATAATTTTTCTTTCCACACTGCCATACAAGAAAAAAAATTGTGCACATAATCGAGAAGTGTCTCCTAATATTAGGATCTGAAATATTACAATGATAATTACTTGACCAAAGAATTTTGTGAGTTTTTCTAAAGTAACAGAGACATTATAAAAACATTACTAACCTTACCTTAAATCAATGACTCTTCAGATATAGTCTCACTCAAAAGTACTTTTGCTTATGCCAGCCTTCCATACTCTTCTTTTTAAATTCAATTAACACTAGTTAGTAAGAGAACTTTTGAGGTTTTCCTCCAGAACTCCAATGCTTTTGTGAGACACATGTACATATCCAAAAACTGCCACTTACAGTTATTGGTAAATATTATTTATTGATTTTGGTTTTAGAACACTCGTTATTAAGGGATTAACATACAGGTAGGTATTTCCACCTGAAAATAACCTGCTAATTGGATTTTAATATTTCTTTTATTTTTATTAAGGACTTTGAAGTTAAAGCCCTTCCTGAAGAGTTTTGGAAGTATAAGGTAACCTGTTTCTGACATTGATATGAGGATAATACTTGGTAGCACAAGAAAAATGTGGATCTTTTCAAATTTAGAAATTAAAGAATTTTGTTTGGTCCACCATAATCAATTGATTTGTGAATTATATTCTTTACCAACTCTGTGTCCGATAGCTTACTGTGTTACTATAAGATAGGATTTTAAACCTTTCTTTTGAAAACTTGGTTAAATCTGATTGTAGAAATTACAAGCCTAATATATTCTGTAAATATATTAGATGTTAATCTTAGAGATTCTAGCATATCTCTATCCATGTCCAGACCTGTCATTTCTTAGAATACGTCTCATCTATTGGGTTAAATATGATGGACGGGTTTTTCTCTTCGTTTTTGTAAATATCTGAAATAATAAAGCATTTAGTGCCAATAAAACACTCAAAATATTTCATTACAGTATTCTGTACACATGGTTATGATTTGATGGAGCAACTAGAGCACTTGCATAAAATCAGTGAGGGAAAATACTCCTTATTTCATTATAATGTCCAGCTTCACATAGATTTGTTTTCCCCAAAACAACTAAATTAATTCCGTATGGTATAAGTTGAAAAAACAAACACATCAAAGCCTGCAAAGGGACGCACAGGGATAGGTCATTAGGGCTGCATGGCCTATATAGTTAGTTAAAATTCCCAGAGGTTAGTTTATATCTTGATACTTTAATAAACAGTTTCAGCTTTGGTGAAAGCTGGAAGGCTTAATCCATTAAGAGCCATTCAGAACCAAAACAAACAAACAAAGCTTTAACCACTTCAGTGACAACAGCACAGAACAAACAAGCAGTCTCCTCCGAAAATCCCAGCAATTTTGAGATCAATAGCCTCACTCTGTGCTTCTAAGTGATGAAAGCTAGAAAATCTCTGCTGTCGGCTCTTTTCAAACTGTTTCTGGCAAAGCTATAGTGGCAAATTTGATGAGTTTAGTTTAGCAATACCCATGTAGTCCAGGAGGCTGACTTAAGTACTATCACTGGACACAATGAAAACAAACTAACTCAAACATCACTTTTAGATGAAATTTCCTCTCTGTACCCTTAATTTACAATGTTAAAATACCTTTCAACATCTCTTCCAAGTACTTATATTTGGAGTTCTTTGATTATTTTTCTAATTAGCAGAAGAAGATTTTTTTCTTTTTTATATTGGTAGTTTAAAAAAAAATTTTTTTTGTGAGTGTAAAACCAGTACAGAGACTTACTAAAGAATGTAAGATTGTCTCAAGACACATTTAACTAGATCAGCCAATATGGAAAATCAAATCAGCAAATTCATCTATATACATGGAAAGAAGAAAAATAAACTTTTTTTTTCTTAAGATTAAAAGCCCGTTAGGTCCTTTTAAAACACTGCCATTATATATTGACTTTGATGAAAAAAATATTTACTTCCTTTTACTTAGTCTAGACTTACATCATTCAGCAGAGTTATTATATAGTAGATTTGTAACCATTCCAAAGGATCTTAAATTATTCCTCCATTTATATACAAATATTGATGCCTTTGTTTCCTGTTTTTAAATACAATACCTAATATATTTGTTATTTTGTTTTTGTTTATATTTCACATTAACCCTTAATTATAAACTCAGAAGTACAATGGGAGGAGTATTCATTTTTTAGCCAGCCATGTCAGCTACTTTGCATTTTACCCATAAATTATCAAGAAGCTTTAAATTATATACTTTCTTAGGCAGTCAAAAAACACTGTAGGGATTGTCTGTATATGTCTACAAGCTAATCTACCTACTAAGAGATACTGGTTTTTTGGTAGTCAGCCAATTTCAGTAATTGTATTTTTAAATTTAAATCAACAACATAGAATGCTTTCAATAGGAGAATTATGAGCAGCAAAACAGAACCTGTGCACAAATTTTTGTTTACAGATCGCACAATCTACCCAAATTTTTTACTGGAAAGGCATAAAATCAGAATAACATTTGAAGTACGTGGCTTTATACGAGGACACTGTGTTGTTCAGTCTTGATTCATTAAGATGCTTGATGCATAAGTGAGTTGTCAAACGATATGTGGGTGGCTGTAATGGCAGCATGTAGGTTTGTATGGAAAACAAGTATGGCACTGTGAAGATTTTTTCTCTCTTTCATCATATAGGTACTCACATGTAACACTGGTGAGGGGTCTGTTAAGAACCTTGCTGTCAAATGAACTAATTCACCAGAAACACATGCAAGTTTAAAACAAAGTTCTCCAAAGGCGGAAAAAAAAAAAATCAAGCCACCTAGACTTTCTGTAGCCTAACCAAGTGACAGACACATAGACAACTTCATTGCTGCCAGAACAACACTCTGCACAGCCCACCAGCAAGCTATTTGTCACTGCTACAAGAATATCCTCCGCAACTTGGCATCAGGGTCCCTGGGTAGCCAACTGTGCTTGCAGAGTGCTGGAAGTGCTATCCAGTAATAGGGAGGAAAATGATCGGAGGACCTCATTATTTTTCAAAATGTATTATTACATGAAAAACATGTCTTTATGGACATAAACATGAAAATTCTACAGGTAAATGTCAATTTACTCAATATCACAAGATTTTATTTTATATGAGTTCAAAGAAAGATAGTGTTTAACTTCACTTCCTTTCCTTTTTCTTTGTATTATGAAACAATTTTGTGAAACAATTCATCACAATCTCAAAAAAGCACATCCTTTGATACAATCTTGGCCTGTCCAGAAATATTCCCTTTACTATTGCATTTTGTATTACATATTGCACTGGATCCTATATACTTTAAAATCTTGACAGCCCAGTTGCAATTGTCTAATTATCATCCTCAGCCAATTGCTTTTACCAAGCAAAGGAATAGAAAAAATGGCAAGCACTCCATCTCCAATGGTTCTAGGAAAGTAAGGACAATGAAAACTAATGGCTATGAAAACTAGCAAAAATAGTTTCCTAAGAGAAAAAATATTGAAGCAGCAGGAATGACAAGTTCTGTTCTTTTGGGAAAAAAGAAAAGAATATAAAATAATCAAATAAGAATCATAGAAAAGAAGATGAGAGAGGAAAATTCCATTTTGTAGATAAGGGTGCACAGGTACTAGGGTAGGAAACAATCAAGTTAATGAACCAGTCTGATTTTTTCAAGTTTACATAAACCTGGACATTCCTTTTAACTGACCAAGTGTCTAACTGTTAGGGCATGGCATAACACAAGAGGTATGTGTGGATGTTCATGAATGATGACAGTGCATTTATTTTGTGATTGTGACCTGGTGGAAGAAACACCAAGTAAAGAGTACTTCCTTTACAGGCAGGCGGACTTCCAAGGTACAGTGTGGTAAAGAGTGTGATGTGAACAAAGGACATGGAACAGAACATTCACAGTCTGAAAGTACCACAGCACACACTGTATCCATTTTGTGGAAACTCATAAACTTCATTCTATGGAAAAAAATTGGTAGCTGCACAAGGTTATTCCTTAATACACGGGACACAAACCTAATGAAAGACCCTAACCTCTCATTATCCAATAAAAATACTCATGGGAATTCTGGGTATCATTTTTCTTATCTATGTTCATGGGAAGCGTCTGCACTGTGATTAGAACAGTGCATTCAGAGCTCCTCGCAAGGCAGAGACCACGAGGCTCTTACAACTCAACCAATTCTTCTCACCATTGTCATGTTATAAGCGTGACATCATGGGCTCTGTATGGCCTTGAGTTTTTAATGGCTCTTCTGCTTTTATGTCCAGTTCCTTACTTAGGCAAATTATCTAAAATTATTTGTAGGGTTTCCTTTTAGGTCATGGAGATAAACCAAATGATCAAAGAATAAGAAGCATTCAGAGAATAATACTTCATTGAAAATAGCAAAGGTTTAGACTGTAAACTCATCATCAATAGCAGAAAGATTTGGGAGAGGGGAAAAGGAAAAGGCAAGATGGGAAAAAGACAAAATCAAACACTGCTGTTACAAAACCATGTCATGCTAATACAAATTCTCTTTCACAAGGAGATGTTCCAAATTAGACTAGAGGAAAACCGCAACTGGTTCGTCCTGGTTCTTATATTACAAGCTGTCCATTTAGAAAAGGTCATGCATCCTTAAAATAGATGTTGCAAGGCTTTTGTACTTATTTATTTAACTGGGTACACAACTCTCATTTTTAGCTTTACAATTTTAGTTTTGTTGATTGTATATGTGGCTAATAGTGCCTTATGTTCTTTAGCATGGTAGTAAATCATTATATATTTCTTTAAATATTTGAAATAACTTATCATAACTAATGTATATAGATAAATGAGAACAATTAGATTGTTTCTATATAAATTAGTATATTTCTTTTCTCTCTTCTGTAATTTATAAAGGCTGTAACTGTTTGGAACCATTTCTATAGTTTATATAATATATCGTACTGAAGTTTCAAATATAAATTCACACACAGAGGTAAATGGACTTTCATTCTAGGTAATTTGAAAAAAAATTCTACGTTTTTTATTGTATTCTAAAGTTCTGAGATTTCTATTCTATTAATGAACAGCACTGAAAGAAATGGGCAAGCCTTATTAACATTAATAACATTTAATCACTCTAAACATCTTCCTACTAAGAATTTTTAAGCAGTTAAATTGACTGTTAAAAAAAGAGGTTTTCTTCTCATATTGACACAAGCTTGGCATTGGGTCTGATCCTACTGAAGTTATTGGCATTTTACTGCTGAATTCTACACGAAGAGAACCAGGTCTAATGGAAACACTAAGAGACTTACTCCTTAATCCTTCTCCAGAAGAGAGCTTTTTAAATATTCAGAGTTTTCCAAGTTATTTGAAATTACACTACAATGAAATAAATGTAGTAGCAACCTTTGCTACTGACATGGCTACTGAGGCAGCTTTTATACTTGGGGCTTCAGGTGCTATACTTCAAAGCCTTGATCATCCAGCTCTGCCTTGCTGCATGCGAAGAAAAGGAAGTCTTACTTTAGACCTCAACGGATTGATTGGTCCAGTGCAAAAGATCAACAAACACTACATATGCCTGCTTGGTTCTAAAGCTTTAAGGGGAAATCTTGCCAAGCAGGATTAAGGTGTCTATTCGTCCTTCAGTACGAGTGTATTGCCAAGGGGAGTAAAACATCCATATCAAAAGAAGAAAAAAACCCGTTAAGTCCATAGTGGCATGAAAATTCCTGCAGAGTTAGTGTATATTTTACTTGTAAAGAGGCACTGTATGGTAAATACATACTTTGGGTGTTACCATTACTGATATATACATGCATTGAGTTAAAGAATGAGGTTGACAAATATTCAACTTGGAACAAGAAAAGAGTTATTTATGTTTAGGAACAGAAGAATTTCACACCAAAATGCCTTTGTCAGACCTGACTTGCAAAAAAATGAATTGTAGTTCTGCCTGAACGGTCCAGAGAAGCTGGACAGTTATATCCATGTTTTCTATTTCAGCTAGAACTTTGTTCCTTTGGTCCATCTCATTTACTTAACATATGTAGGGATAAGAATCAGACTGCTTGCTTATTGCAGCATTGTGGGGGTCTCCATGACTAAAACATAAACATGTCCTTGGCACTTCCCACTCACCAATCATGGAGCTGCCTGGAGACAGCCCATAAGGTATGTTAAGCAGGATGAGAAATGAGAGAAATGAGAGACCAAGCAAACCAAGCCTCTCTGTCATGTAGGCACTTCACTGCAAGTGCTCTGCTTCCACTTATTTAGGTGACCTCTAAGCACAGAGGTTTCTCCTGAGGGGACTCAATTTTTTTAAGTGCATCTAGAAAGAAGAGAAATACCACTTGGCTCTTCTGTAGTGATTTTGCAATGATTAGAACACTTTGCTTGGAAATGGGTCGTCCTCTGCTGCTCCATTGCCTTTGGAGAGGAGTTTTGTAATACTGGGGGTGTCTAGGGAGTCTATCCACAGACTGTGAACTTCATTTCTTAATATCACCCAATACTCACTCTTTAGAATCGTCCCCAGACTTTCATAGGATATTTTCTAGTTCTACATCATCTCTCAGCCTTAAAAAACAGGCGTCCTGTAGGAGTAAAGGGAGCTTTGGCTTATTCCTTGAAACTTCCAGCTAATTTGTGACAGATTGGGAGACTCAGGAGAATCACAGGCATTACAGCTGCAAGAAATATCAGCCACAAGGTCACATATATGAGCAAGGAAAATGAGCAAATTCTGTCATGTTTTACTTTTGACTTTTTGTATTGGTCCTACTGTAACTATTTAAAGCTGACATGATTTTAAACAGAGGCCAAGTGCAAGAAGAACAATATGCATATTTACTACTGAAAAATCAATATATCAAACAGAACCTTCTAAACAACCCAAAACAATTGTCCATACTCAGAATACAAAAGGTTACTCTTTGGGAAAAGATTGCAAAAGTTCAAGATACAAGAGGATTTGGACAATGATCAAAAGTAATAAATCAAATTGTTCTTGTGGATAAAACTGAAGTGTTGTGTACAATTTCCACAATAATGCAGATAAACTCTTGCTGAACTAGAAAATGATGAATCAGGATCCTAAACACTATCTAGGAGTAGTCTGTGAGAAGAAATGGAAAAATCAACTGATTTATTTGGAGTAATATTCTGCTGTCTGTTCTCTTTCATCAAGACAGGTTAACAGAGGAAGGAGCTGTGTCAAAAAACAAGCTCTTAATTAATAGTCCCCCCAATATCCAATAAGGTTTGTTGGTTTATGGCTAAGACTCCTTACATGAAAAACTAGTGCACCTAATCAGTGCGATATAAAGAAGTCTCCCATAAAGGCAATGCCTCATTCTGCATATTCTCACACCACTTCACACCAGGAAATTGCTCCCACAGGTTCTGCAGCTCCACAAGGCACACCCTGTCACTTGTAATATTCTATGAAATAAACCTCAAAATTCTTCAGAATTATATTTATCAGTCTAAAATATTACTGGAGGAAGCAGGGAGGAAGAACACAAACACTTCTAAAATCTCTGTGGCAAAAGAGGAAGTGAAATAACTTACAGGAGAGAAGAAAATGAAGAGAAATTTAAGTCATTCTGAAGTGACCTTGACCTACAATTATTGTTTCCTTAGGAGAGAGAACATGGAATGGTTTTTGTGTGTGTTTTGGTTCTATTCAAGGAGGTAAGAGTTAACTGCTGAAGTGAAAGAATGTGTGAAGTGTGCATAGTGCTGAAAGGTTGAAGTTTGTTTTCAAGCTTATCTGAAGGGTGAGGAGCAATTGAAGAGCAAATGTGCCAAGATCTAAGCAGATAGGGAAAATGCAGCCTCCCTCCTAGATTTCTTCCTTGCTTTCTGATTGTTGAAAGTCAGCACTCTATAGATTTTTGAAGGATGAACCTGAAAAGAAGTCTACAATCAATATTTTAATATTATTTATTTTATTTTTTAAGATAACATATCCTAATTAAAATATTTTTATATAATGACTTTAAATCATACAAAGATATCTTCATTTGAGGATACTCCAGAAGAAACAACATATTTTGTCAAGATATATTGGGTTTTTAGTTTTTGTTTTAAATTCATCAAATCATTTTGCATGTTTATAATCAACTCTATTCCAGAAAACATTTATACATAGACATAAATATACTACTCATGCTGTGGAAATAATGCTAAGTATAAGCTCAGTGTTTTGATGAATCCAGGCCTAAGAACAGAAATGACTGTAAACATTCTGAAAACATCTTAACAGGAAATGCTGCAGGGTATGAAGTGCAAAAACAACTAGCATGATATTCTTGGAATGCAATTATAGAGATAACATTATTGATCTGCTTATTAAATCCCAGAATGGAGACCAAGATAATTAGATTGCAATTCTCCCTCTGCTTTTCCACTCACTGCTTGAAGTTAGACAATATTTTCATTCAATATGTCTATGCATTTCTAACTATTATAGAATATATTTATATTTTCACTTAACATTTGTTATTATGTTTTATATTTGTTCAGGTATCCCTGTATTTCTCTATATTCTGTAATTATCTACCAGTATTTGCTCAACTCCCAGCTCATCTGGAAAAGGACAGCAGTGGAATGAATTCTGCAAACTTGTAGTTTCTGGTCCACTGATTTAGGAGAAGAAATACCTTTCCTCAAAGTGAGTATTAAGTGAATTACTATTTAGATGTATTGCACTAAACTGAAATGGAGGTAGGGCAGTTCACTCATATTTGGTAGCTGTAAAAAACTCCTTACTCAATTAAAATAGGTTTTCACTGATTTAGAGATTATTTTTTAAATATCACAGGCCAAAACCCAATTATTTTTGTATTGAATTTCTTTTGTAAACTTGAATTTCCTCCTGTGACATTGGATATGTTTTTGGGCATACTTTTAAGACTTATCAAAAGAAAAAGGGAATAAATTGAGAATAATTTTTCCTTAGTTTCTGGAAGCAGCTGGCCAAAATTGCTATCACAAGATCCAATAAGATGCTGACCAATATTGTTATTACCAGAAAAACTGATAAAGGACATATCCTTGAACTGAGAGGATCTAGAAAGTCAAGATGCAATCTATACACTGCTAGAGGTAAATATTGTGCATCTGTGAGCAGGTAGCTACCTGTAAGTTACCTTTGTAAAGATCATTATCTTGTCTAGGAGACATCTTTTGCACTTCCTGTGGTTAGGACACCATCAATATGAATGGTCAGCTGAGAAGAATGCCTAGTAAAAGGGATGCTCCACCCTTTCTAAAGTCAAACTTTACATGTGGTTTTCATGAAACTCTGAGTAAATACATAATATAGTTCTAGACTAGGAGCTGGAGATAGTCCTCAATATTTAATTACAAAACACTCACCCATTACCATTAGTCACTAGATACAGTCTCATAGAAATATATCACATATTTATTATTTTAGACTTCAAGATAGGAAATTATTTCTTTAATAGGGACATATTGAGACAATATCAAAAAAAAGGTTGGCTTTCATCCTAAATTCCCTGCAGATTTATGATACTATCTGAATATGGAATATAATCATTGTGAAGCTGTCCTGTTTACTAAAAATGAGATTTACAATGGTTGTGAACACCTACATCTCTTGTAAAGACAGAGGGCCTCAGATATTCAACACCTTGATACCATATTATCATTTAGATGATACAAAATGCAACACATTCCAGTAAACACAAGGCTGATTTAATTTTGTCTCTGTTCACTTTATTGATTTAGTTGGAATACTGCTGAGTTTACTGTGCTGCATACTAATTCCTGCCAGATTCTGCCTTCACTGCTCACACTGAGCATTATTTTATTCTCAGGGTAGTCCCATGGAACAAAATGGGACACCACCACGTGAAGTAGAGTATTACAATATGGTCCTGGAGGCAGACAGTTATGTATTGGTTTTATACTATTATATACTACTATATATTATATATATTTTTATTATTCTATTCTAAAAAAAAAAATGTGATAAAAGGAGGAGATCTACATAAATCCTTTATTTGCCTTTCCACACACTGCAGAAATGTTTACACATTCAAATTTACATATGCAGTGGTATTACCCACTGGAACCAGTGAGAGTCTTTCAAGCACTTAAAAAATTATTACTATTTTAAAGGGAATATTTGCTTTTGCAAACAAAAATAGAGCACATAGGGACCTGTTTTCTGTGACACCTCCTTTTCTTGGTGCTCTGAGTTTAAGGAGTTTTACAACAATTTTATATTGTTGTAAAACTATAATTTTTTTAAAATTATTGAACCTTATGTAATATGCTTCTGAGAATAGACTCCAAGTTTTCCTTACTACTTATGGAGTGAATGTGGAGTGATATATCCCACACTGAACTGCTGTTCTTGTGTCTTTTATAATATCAAACCAGATAGTAGCATGAAAGCATCAACATAATTCTTATTAATTATACTTTCCTCGTTCTTCTCTGACTTCCATCATTATTTTTGTTGTTTTTTAATATAACTACCCTTGCACTTATGTCATAAAAAATTCTGCCTTTTTCTCTTTTTTAATATTTGTATTCAAGACAAACAACAGGAGGTTGAAATCAGGCCATTTAAAAGAAACATCTGCTGACATTTATTCATATGCTACATGTTCCACTTTCATCATTGAATGTAATGATAAACACACATTCCAGTCAATAATGGCAAATCCCAGCCAAGCTTTACAAATGGTCTCTTTAACACCTAAATTGACAGCTCGGGAGAATTTGAGATAGAAGCTAAATATGGTACATTTGGACACTATTTCCCTAAGCCTAGAATGACTGAAAGGCTTTAACAAGCACAAACACTGTGGGTATGTGGGTATAGTCTAATACAGGTAAATATCTCATTAGACCTTTCAGAACCCTAGAGAAAATACTTCTGTTTTTTTTCCTTTGGAAACATGACATATTATTCTTCCTTGAAAAATAAATCAAATTATATTTCATTTGTACAGGAGAACTAATCTTAATAAAGCTGCAATTTGAAATAAATTTGCTTTTAAGAATAGAAATATTTTGTCTGCTTTGGTTTATTATTTCTTATAACAAGCCTGCTAATTGCTAATACATTAAAATATTTATAAATTTGCTTTTAATGCAACATTGTCAAGAGCTAGGTGGATTCTTTACTTAATTCATATGTTTTTGTGTCAGAATGTCTTAGGAACTGCCATATTGCAAAACAGGGTCTCATTTGAAAGCAGTGTTCCTCAGTTATGGATAACCAAAGATCGTAAGTAAAAAGCTATAGAGTTTTCATGATAGGGATAAACAGAAAACATCTCATCAGTTTGTGTGCATATAAATATGTTATTCTGAAAAAATAATGATCTCTTTTTTGCATTTCTATGTGTATTCTTTTCCATTTTAGTTCAGATTGATTAACCTTCTTATAACTGAATCATAAACTGATTTTAAGTCAAGCAGAAAATCACAGCTTTTCTATACTCCTTCATGTGTGAATAGTTTCTCCTTTCAAAACTCTTGTATAGTTCAAAACAGGTCACTCATTATTTAGCAAGGGGGGAAAAATTCTACACGCTCTAAAATAATGAATGTAAAAATAATTATAGGATCACAAAGTTATCTTGTGTAGCATAATGAAAAGTGTTAACCGTGAAGATAATGCTGCATCTCTTGGTTGAAAGAAATCACTTTCCTGATATATCCTTATGAAGAACTGCAAATATTCAGATTCATTTGGTGGTCTTTTAATCCACAGATAATTCACTTGGAGTAGAATAGCAAGAGTCACTGTTTGCAAAAAGTTATAGACTTTTTGTCTGCCCAGGGACTCAGCACAGCAAATTCATGCTATTGGATGTAGGAGCCATTGGATCTGCTTTTGCCCTAGGTGTATGCTAATAGTTACCATTATTTGTGTTTACATTTCCTTTGCTTTGCACTGACACTGAAGGATTACACGAGGCCTAAAACTACATTGAGAGTCTATGTTTTTTATAATAAAAATCAATGGATTTCATACATGACAGTGTTTGCAATACTGCAGCATAAATATATTTAAAAATTGATGGACATGTTCAATGCAAAGTTAATATAATCTGAGATGAGCTTTTGCAGTGGAGAAAGAAAATAAAGTGTTAAAAACTCAATAATAATATTTCTGTTGTCATTTAAGCATTTTTAAACTATGCTAACAGACAAGAGGTTTGAGGATCTTTATTTTGTTGAGATTTGCTGTAGTGCAAAATAAGATTGCTTCTTTTATCAATCTGAATCAACCTTTATTTTGAATCAAAATAAAATTACAATTGGACTTTTGACTTCTAAATTAATGGAACAGAAAAATTCAGAAAAACATCTAGTAAAACATTTAAGTCTACAGAATTGCATTTTTTATTGAAATACAAATCTGCATACACCTGCAGAATTAATCCAAATATTGTGCCAGTGAACATAGAATTCATTTGCTATAAAAGTTGTATAAAAGTTAAATGATCTTCAAATAGACCATTTGGTAATTGGTGTATCAGCCTCTTAAATCTGGAGTCTTTGATAAAGTGTGGGAATGAATACCAGCTATCAAACACAAGCAGTATGATTTACCCAAATGCAGGTGCGGCCACAGTTCTGGCAACCACTGAATTGTGGTTAGAAACAACCTACATTATGACCTAGAAGAAGATGGACCAGTTTGATTTTGTTAAATGATTAAATTCTCCACTAATGTTTCTAAGCAAGCCATGTGGACTAAATATTTATGGGGAGTTATCCCCAGACACATGAGAACAAATTCCATGTCAAAGCCTCCTCCACTGGAAAATGGTTTTCATATTCTAGTTTTCTATACTTACAAACATTTCTCTTCTTTACAACATCTAATATAATTATATATACCCCATTATCATGGATATTTAACTAGGTGTGTAATAACTGCTACAGTACAGCAAGCATTCCCAAAACCAAGATTCAGGTGTTGTTATTCTGACAGCATAAATTTCTCCATCAAGGAGAAATAAAGATATAACAATCATATTTGATTTTTCCCTAAAATGAACCAGGATTTTAATATAGTAATCATAAAAACCATAAATATTACACTTTATATCACTGGAAATGCTGCCTTGCTTTCATAGGAGTGGTTTGAAAACCAGGTGGGCAAAGTCTTATTTCCATCATGCATCTTCTAAAATAAATTCTGAGATGGCTTCTGAATGAGTAGTTTCTTTGACAAAAACTGTTCTTTGCCAGTCTATTAAAAGAATTAAGAAAAAAAAAAATCTAGATTTCTAGAAAGATGGGAAACACTAAGTGCTGGGCTTTGTCCTTGTACTCATACTGTCCAATTTTTAAGGTTTAAATCTGCAGGAGAATTTTAATGTTTTAACAAAATCTAGAAGCTTTGCTAGAAGCTTTTGAGGTCTGGCTTGTTATCAAGTATGTAAGCAAAAGGATGTGATGGCCTTTTTAACTTAGAAAGTGTCTGCTCTTTACGTCATGCATCTTCCTCCAAAACATGCTTGTGAAGGCTTTCTGCTGATCGAATTGCGTGTTCTAGACTAGAATAGCTCAACTGTCTTCAGCTGAAAGATGTTCTGGATAAAATCCAAGGACCATCTTTTATTTCCCATGTGTTCCGAACTGGTGAGTGAACATTTGTATAAAAACAGCCCAATCATTTTGCAAAACCATGATTTTATTTTTCTATTTTAAAAGTATTTCATTTAGGGTCTGGAAACAGCTGAGAAATGACTGCAGTTCTGCTGGTGTGTGACCACTAATACATCAAAAAATGATTTAGAGATCTTTATTTGTGCATTTTTCTTGGTGTTTTTCAGTTATTTCATGGACTTTCTGGAGATCTCAGGATGACTGCTGTCCACTTGGCTAAGATTTTTCTAATGTAAAGAAAATATCGAACATTAATGAACTGTCAACAGAACTCACAGTGCTACCTCTGTTGGACAGAGAACACAGTGCTTTTGTGAGGGCAAGTTAGGCTCTTGCCCACAATGCTCACTTGATGTTCATTTCAGGGACTATTCCCCGCATACTGTTTTTCTTTTAAAACCCATTTAAATGGTAGATGATGCAGGTTAGCCAAAGCTGTAGTCATTTTGGGTAAGTTGGGTGAGTTTACCCTCTTCTGTTTTGTTCTTTTTGTCTAAGTTAGTAAAGACATGTATGAGCTCAAGCTTTTAAATGCTGTTATTAGGCCAATATACAGACATGGTTGCAATTATGTATTTTTTTTCTCTGATGAGCACCTCATAAGTAAATTAATTTCAATTATGAGGCTCATGAAAATGCTTCTATTAAATCAAAAAGATCTACCTGTTTTACTAATAATTAGTCACAAGAACAATTTTTGCCAGTGAATGTTTCATGACTTCTAAATGGATACATTTTCCAGTGTGCTCTAGGAAGTTAGTATGTTCTCAGAAGATTTCTTTAATTTAGTTGTTGCTAATTTATTCACACTAATACAGGAAAAAAATACTGCAAAATTTTTCATAACAAAAAACTGTGCATATCTCTGTGTTTTAGCTGGCATGTGGTTCTACACAGATGGTTTGGGGCTTTCTTTGCTGCAAAACAGATGGGCCTCCACTGTCCCTTACCAATCAAAAGAGAACTTGAAAATATAGGAATATCTTTACTTCCATTGTGTCCCGTAATTCAAGAAATTAAATGCCTAAATATATAAATATGACTTCCTGTGTAAAATGATGGAATATCATATGTTTAATTTAAATTATTTGCCTATATTTAATGTGAAAACTGTTGGGTGTAGTGGTTTTCTTCCAAACAATAACTAAATATTACAAAAAGTACTGACTAGAATGAGAGCTATTGCTGTTCATCTTAGCTGTGTGATATTGTTTTAGTTGTACTTTGCTGATACTGTTTAAATTTATTTTAGATGTGATACGATGTCATTCAAAATAATTACCAACTTAAGAGAGCAGCTTGTTGACAGATCATCTTCTATTATTTTGTTCACATACTGCACTGTATGACAGTAGCACAGACATTTTTAGTGTGAATATCAACTAACTTTGTTTTATTCTATGATCATTTGCAATGAGAAGAAGAATGTATTTGGGGCATTTTTCTCCTATCAACACACCATTTCTTGACTCTTTTTTGGAGAACTGAGATGTGGTGCTAAAAAATATTCCCGTGGCTATAATTAAAACTCCCAGAGGACAGAGAGAGAACTAGTCTGAGAAACTGATTCACCTTGAAATCCAAACTGTGCCAGTGCCAGAGGCACATTTACTGGTCATTGTACCACAAAAGATGCAGATTTTTGGGCCTGACTCTTCAATACAACTGCTGCTTCTCTCACAATTTCTGCCTACTAGTTGAGACAGCACATAGAACCTTCTTGTATCTGCCTGCAGTGGTCAGCTGAAATGCAGAGAGAAAACATCATGCTGAAATATATGATATCAGTTTAATAAGGTGCCACTCCCTTACACATGGCATATGGCCATAAAATACTTTTGCATACATTGGACATTGCCAACTTCATTTAATGAAGTTACGCTCAGTGATAGGCAGAGAAAAGTTCCCAATTATATACTTGGAAGCATTCTTAAGGAACTTTTTTCCTGAAAGTAAGCTTTCTTCCAGCTGCAGAAAATGAAGATAGTCATTTCAGAGCCTTGCATTAAGGTAATATATCTATAATAATGGTCTATGAATTACAGCATACCTTTCCTATCTGTGCCTTGAAAATTACAAGCCTAGTGCCACTTAACTTATTAACGATGTACATTTTTATGATCCAGTAGCCTTGTGTGGGAAGAATCACAACTTAGATGAAAAATGGGCAAGTCATCTAATTTCTTTTAAAGCATGCTGATTTTGTTGAATGCATGGAACACTAAGCAACAGAACATCTTTTCTTTTCCTCTCCAATCTTCATTAATATTTATGGTTTAACTTTTATTTGGTACATATTGTGAAGAATATATTTTAACAGCAGACTTAGCTGGCTGCAATACCCTGTCTTCTCTTGTGTAGGTGCAGAAAAATCTTCTAATTGCAGGTGATGTTTTTGTTCTATTTTTGTCAATCTGCTGAAGTTATTTTTTAAATTATAATTTTCAAGGGGAAAAGGAAGAGATTAAATAGCCATATCACAATGTCAGGCTAGCTCTTTACTTCCAATATGTATCAACTTTTTTTTTTTTAGGAATTACACCCATAAAAATTTAAAAAATTATTTGGCCATGCCAAGCATCCTGATTCAGAAATTACACACTCCAGTTCATAGCTGAAAATAAGTGATATTTTGATACAAAAGAAATAGGAATTGCTGTGCATCTTGCCATCAGCTCCTCAAGTGAGCTCTACAGTGACACTGAGAATAGTCTTGAGACTCTTTCCATAGCCTTTCTCAATTCAAACATCCTATTCAGGATGAACGTAGGTGAATGGTAAAGAATGTACCTATATGAGTGGTAAAGAACTGTACTGTGGGAAAACAGGGAGGATGAGGATTCTATGTGACAGTCATAAACCAGCAAGGTTATTACATGAGTAGTGAGCTGCATTTCACTCCTGAGTGGGAGTTTATCATTCTTTAGCAGCTAGTCCTTTTTTTGAGGACTAGATGAAGATCATTGGTGGCTATCAAAGGAATATGTCTAGACCTCCTTGATGAAAAGATAATCAAGGGATTGGAGTAAGGATGGGTTCAAAATCCATGTGTCTTGTGGAAACTTCAGTGATAAAGAAAATGAACTACCTTTGCTTATTAACTCATTGGGTAAAAGCAACATATAACACTTTTAACCTGTCCTACTATTGAATACACATATGATAATAATCCTTTTGATACTAATCCAGAATGGTTTCGTTTCTCAAAAGCAGAATTTTAAAGAGAAGTAGAAATGTTTAAATGGTACTCACTGAATATGCAGTAATCAAATTCATGAAAGTCTTCATGTGGTACACAATGGTATTAATTATATACAAGTGAGTGGAGCACAGCTGAACTACTGACTTTTTTAGCACCCTCCTTGACATTTGGGTTCTGAAGCTTTTTAGACTAAAATTGTTTGGCTTGGATCATAAGTTAGAAAAGTATGGTTTTTTTCTCTATATCACAGCAAGAAATGCAGAAATGTACTGCATATTTTAGAAAATAAGTAGAATTACCACATATTTTTTTATATCAAGTTTTTGGAATATATTTCAAATTACAAACGGCAGGGAAATTTCATACAAAAAAAAATCAGATACAATTAAAGCAAGTGTCATTTTCCCCACGAGTATACTTTAGTTGCCTTTCATAAAACTCATAAAGAAACATTTTGTCAACTAATAATTTTTAAAAATTGACTTGTGATTCAAAGTGTAAAAACAAAGCATTTTTTTCAGCACATGTAACACAAGAGGTTTTTGCAGCATAGTTTCAGAACTCTTTCTTGGTAAGAAACCTTATCTAATCCTGTTTCATCCTTTAAAACTGCCTACACACTAATCTCAAGGGACAAATTTAATACTTTGCAACAAAGGGAATATAGCCCTTTCAGCTTGAATAGAGGAATTGTTAGGACACCACGTGAGGTATGAATAACATTGTAATGCTGCCTTTTACTTGGCAAAGGAAAAAAAGTCTTCTCTTGCAACCAAAAGATTAGACTTTCTTCCTTGAGTTAAATTTTTTGACCTGAGCTATATCCCAAGACATCTATTTTTCTGTTGTATTTGGGTCTTCTACCTCTTGTGAAGTAAACACTGAGCAAATATAAGTAAACAGTTTGTTTTAGCTGAAGATACAAAAGCACTGTTTAATTGAGTTTTGGTGATAGATGTGCTCCAAATGGTGCAAACATCTTTGACATAGTAAAATAATATTGTCTTATGACATGTGTAACACTACATAAAGAATATTAATTTAGCACTTTCTAAGTTTACAGTGTTTAGGTGAGAAATTATAAAAGAAACCCAAATTATCTAATGTGGAAAAAACCAAATAGAATTAGACAACTTAGTTCATGAGTAATAAGGATAAATATTTTTTTATCAATTTTGAGGCTATAATTTGAATACAAAATGAAATATAATTTCTCTAATTTTTCCATCTTATAGTTGTATAAGGTTAGTTTAATCTTGTCCAATATGTTGTTTCTAGATTTTAGATTGTTATATATATTTCAAATAATACACATGGTTTGATAAAGACAAGGCCTTTCTTATCATGATGTAAATATAATTTAACATTCTCTCTAATTAAACACTCTGTCTAATGTACATCTCTTCATGTACTGTGTGTAGCTTGTACCTAATAGGCTGTATGAACAGTAAATATATTACTGCAGTTATATTTGGTTATGACAAAACATATGAAAATGTAGTAAATATTGCTGCAAACTATTTTTTTCGTCATACACAATACTGTAACAATGGAATTTAAGAGAAGTAGCAACAGGGTTGCCAACTAGATTATACTGGGTCTGACTCTTTGCTATATCGAATTAAAAACTGTTCTTGTTTTGTTTCCTCTTGTCAAGAAGGAACTTTGTGAAACAGTATGTAGTCAATGGCAACAGTTACTTGTTGCTGGTGAGAAGATAATTAAACCCTGAGATCACACATAACTGGACTTAAAAATAAAACCAATATTTTCTTTCTATTTGCATTAAAATTTGATTTTTAAATTTCCAGTTACCGAAGTGATGGATGATTTCCTTATCAGCAATTTGAAATTAAACACTTATAGGGATATCCAGTTCCTATATGTTTTGCTTGGATGGTTTGGGTTGTCTTGCCTCCATGTTGCCAAAACAAATTGCATTACTCTAGTTCTCCTAATTCAGCTTACACTTAAATGCATAAGAAAAACTCAGAGATCATTATTTATTATTTTTTACATTTCACTGCAGTAAATCAAAACCTGTAGATATACATAAAAATCTTTCCTATTAGTTGCCTTTAATCAAATAGTTTCCACGAGACAATGTCCTGCTGAGGAATTATCCCGCTGTGGTCAATGCTTCTCAGGGACGTGAGCTGCAAACTCACTCTGCTGGATGTACAGCAATGGACGAGACATTTACAATCTTCATATCCTAATGTTTTCCATTAAAGACACATTTCAGACACAAATAGGTCTGATAAGGATAAGAAGTCCTCCATAAACACAGTGTTGTTTTTCTTAAAGCAGAACAGGAGCTCTGGTGGTACTTTGGGCTTTATTTGCTTATTTGTCTAAAGCGCTGCTTTCTGTGTCAGGCAGCTCCTTCTCAGGTTTTCCTGGCCGTGGCTGGGGGCTGGCACTAGGTGATCTCTAAGTTTCATTCTAACCCCTTAACGTTTTATGACTCTATGACTGTGCCAAAAATTGTGATCAGTTGGGAAGCTAGCCTGGTTTCAGTTCTTTCAAAGGTAAAAAGTGTAG
Source organism: Ammospiza caudacuta (assembly GCF_027887145.1). Taxonomy (NCBI): domain Eukaryota; kingdom Metazoa; phylum Chordata; class Aves; order Passeriformes; family Passerellidae; genus Ammospiza; species Ammospiza caudacuta. The sequence continues at coordinate 38,463,385 of NC_080598.1, read as the reverse complement.
TAAAAATAAACAGGTCTGATAAATTCCTGCCTTGCTGCTTGTGGAGTTATTTTATCTGTACAGACTGCATACAAAACACCATTCTTATTTGCTGCATTTTATAACTCTGTATCCTTAAATAGTGAATTATTTAAAGTGATGAAAAGTCAGCCCCACAGTTGTTACAGATAGAGTAATATAATCTAATCTATTTCAAAGGAATTATGTCTAGTACACCTCCATGCTAGAGGTGTACTCAACTTAATGAACCAAAAAAGAGGGAAACACAAATACTAACTGCAGTCTTTTGTAGCAACAAATGCAAAATACTCTATCATATCAGGTTCAAACCCTAGAAGTCCAAATCTAAACTGGGGAATTATACCTTACTACAGCAATTTCCAGCCTATGGTGGCAGAAGAAAGTTTCCAAGCTTAAACCCATTAAATTAAATTGTCTCTATTTTCAATAAAAATCACCTCTATATCCTCACTTCCCATGAGAAAAAGAAGAGATTAATAGTGTGTCTATTAAGTGAGGTACTTGCTACTGAATTTTAAATGAAAGGGATGATCTGCTTTATTCTGCTGATTGCTGTCAGTATTATCAACTATTTTAAAATTTTAATCAGAGAATAGTGCAAAGTTTACATGCAAAACCCATGGCCATCACACCTTTTGATTTGCAAACTGCATGGACAGCAGTTACAATATTTCTGTCACAACTTTCAAAAACAGACTGCAGATGAGACCTTTGCTTACTCTATAGTTTATGGATCATCTCACAGCAAATTATGCATAAAAGGACTAAGTCCTTTTATATAGGATTGTAACTTCTGGCATGTTATAATGATTCTGGCAGATCGTTATAAGTTATTTTCTATCAAATATGTTCCTAAGGCATTGTTATGTTGTGAATCTGGGTGACACTAAAGTGGATTTGGTCAAACTGGGATTACTGAGAGCTGATAACTGGAGAGTTATAATCAAAAATCTGCAGATGGCTTAGAAAAGGATCTGTAAAGATGTCACTTTATATTAGGCACCATCCACTGTCTCAGTTAATAACATATATAAGTATTCAAGTTTATTCCACAAAGTTAGTAATAAATAATGAGGGAGGTCGACTTGAAGGAAAAGTTAAGATAGAAATACATGAAAGTGAAGTGGAAAAGTTTAGGAAGCAATATCACAAAAAATTGTGGTTCCATATTCAAGAACCAAAATAGCTTCAGCTAATATTTATTATGTTTGCTGAAAAATCAATGTAGGTTTATGATTTATGTTGATTTATATCAATAAAAAAGGAAATGGAAAATAAATGGAAATAAATGCAATTAATGTAAATTGTGCATTCAAAACTCAAGAAAAGAAGTCAGAAGGTGAAAGGTGCAAAAGAAGATTCTATGCCTACATGGTTCCCTTCAATACGAGGATTAAATGAATACTAGTAACAAAATAAATTATAGTAATGGTGCTAACATATTACAAGGTGTTGCTGATATAAAATAGTAAAACCATAGAAAATATTTTAACTAATATCTCTAATTTGGGGGAAGAATATTGCTGACTTTCTTTCGTAAAGCAATAATGGAGTATTGCCCATCTGCTGTACAGACGTGTAATACATGTGTAATACAGAAATTCATACAAGGAAAGAACTTCAAGGGATAGCATTTGTTTATCAGAATATAGAAATTACTTCCACCATCTGAGTACATAGCCTCTTACTAAAGCTTACTCTTGACAGAATGGAACTTCAGGAAGTATAGGTAAATTACAGAGCATGGCAAGAAAGAGAAATGAAGCAACCCAGATTATCATAGACCACTAACATTTTAATAAAAGAAAGCTTGTGAAAAAGCTTATAGCAAATTCAGTTGTCAAAGAATTAAGGTATAATAATTCCAGTAGCTTGAGTCTACAGAAAATATGTCATTTCAGATAAAAGTAATTTCATTTTTTGATGAGATTTCAAGATTCATTGTTAGCAGTAATTGTATAAAATGTAAGAGACTCCAGTTTTGGTTAGACGTTAACGAACCAGCCAAGTGACAGATTTAAAAAATGAATGTCAATGGAAAATAATTGTCAAGCGGAGTGTTTCTGTAGGCTTCCCTGGGGACTGGAACAAGACCCAAAGCTTTTCATCAGAGATATTTAATACATCACCTCAAGAAAATTTCCAGGTGAAAAAACTTTGTAAAGGGATAAATAAAGTCAGAATGATTCTTTTAGAGGAAAATACAAAGCTGAAAGGGCCCACCAGGTCCTCTTCTATGTGTTTTAATGTAGCTGTTAGCTGAATTCTCTGAATTATTCTATTTTAACCAAAAATCTACCTCATAGAAATCTCCAAGCATGTTTATGAATATGCTCCACATAATCTACTACACTGCAAAAAACCATGTCTATCCTGAGAAAAAAAAATTGTTCCAGTAGTTATCTAATTGTTTAAAATGTGTGCTTTATCTTGAGCCTGAATTTGCCTGGCTTCGTGTTGCAACTACCACCTTCAGGTGTGGTAATGCAGTTTTCATTGAGCTGGACAGGCTTGGAGGTATTTCTCTCTTCCTTTACCACTAGTTTGGGTTTTAACCTACCTACATTAGGTAAACTCATTTTAGGTAGGGTGAGTCTAGCCCTACAGCTCATACCTAAAGTTTACCTGAGAGACTCAGAGAAAGGAATTGCCATTGTTAGAAACCTGGTAGCTTGGTCGTGTTTCCACTGAGATAAGTCCTGACATTTAGGACTGTAAGTGAACGTACCACTGATCTATGCTATCTACTTTGGAAAATTACAGTGGGTTCCATGTAGCTACCTAAATACTAACTTCAGCTCCTGTGCGGAGATGCCAGAGATGAAAAAACACCTGTGTAAATAGCAATAGAAATCAGAAGATGAAATTGACAACTGCAATCAAACAAAACCATTAAAGAACATTAAACCACTAAACTCATAAGGTTCTGCCTCATGGGAAACAGATTTCATTCTCTACAACACCCAGAGAGATGCTGTTAGGCTAGCTAGGGACTCCTGTTTGGAATTGAAGTTTCTAAGCATTAGTTGGTCTTGTTTGATGATGGCAATTTTTCACATTGAACACTGGTTCATAGGGATTGAGGATCTTCAACTGCTGCTAATTTTTGAATGAATGCAAGAGTATTTAGGTGTTCTCCAGATAGATCAAAAGAAAATCAACTGAAACCAAATATTGGATAGCATCCACTAGTCACCTGCAAAGCAAAACACTGTGTTTAAATTTATAAACTTTATCATTTCTCATTAGTTTCCATCCTCAACCCCTATGTAAATGTTAAAGAATCATCAGAGCCTATCAAATGGACAATTGGGATGGATTTCCTAAGAGCTGGGCCATAAATGCACATGCTTTCACCACATGCCAAAAACGGCAAAGAACAAAAGATGAGACATTCTATTCTGTCACATGGTGTCTATGCTTAACATTTTGACCAAAACAAAAGATTTATTTTAATCCATTGATAGTTGCAAATATCTCAGGTTTCTTAAATGTCATTATGGTTTAAAACACATCAAGGGACTATTCAGTCTTTCAGAGAAAGATGCAGCTCAGCACATGGGCAAAAATTTTGAACATAAATTAATTCTTATACAGCATTCAAACACTATAAAGACAATTGATAACCTGACTATATAAGCATGCAGACCCTCTTTGAAGGACCAGATCTGTCACAAACAACTTTCACAACACTGCTCTACAATTTGCTTTTCACAAAATCTGCAGCCCAGTATTACAGATGCAAAAATAATTTAGATTTAAATAAGCTCATTATATTAGGTATAAACAAGCTGCCAACATTTTTTAAAAAGATAAACCATAGGATGGCAAAAAACTGTATAGGTACCTGAATCTGCATTCATTGAAGTAATAAGTCAGCTTCTTTTATGGCTGCAATCTCCAATGTCTAAGTCACTCAAGGTGAGAAATTGAGAGGTAAAGAAATTATTTATAAAAGTCTGAAACTATGGTTACTACCTTGCTTACTTTGCTTTTACTAGTATGCTGCTTGTTTACACAGAAATTGTACTTTCCAGAATACCTTTATTTTTTATCCAACAAAGCTAATATTTTTGTTTAAGCAATAAATTTTAAGTTCCTAATATTTGCACTTAACAATTTCTAAATTACTGTACAAATTAGCTTCACTGTCATCCAGGCTTAAGTTTCTGAGAGAAATAATGTAATATATAAAACTTGAAGAAATATGTGTCAGGTTATTTTTAATTTACACAAATAAATTCTGCATCTTCACATCTAGCAATGAAAAATACCAAATCCAGTTATAATACCACACTCTGGTTACATTATAAATTAGAAAGAATCTAAAAAAAAAAAACTTATCATCCAAAAGTTGCAAGACAGTTTTAACTTGGGAAAAATCACTTTCAAAGTTAAAATTTATTTTTAGTTATTAGTTCAGGTATGTTTTTATTTTGCTCAGATCTTTAGAAATATTTTTATTAAGGATTAAGAAATATATAAAACCTCTGATGAGTTTTTAAAGTCTTCAATTATCTACTAAATTAAAGAAATATCTGTGTGATTATTTGGTGCACAGGTACAAGAGTCGTTCTAGGAGACTAATTAAGGTAGCAGCAAATGAAAGGAAAATTAAAAGGTTCTTATATTGTCAGTCAACTCTGCTTATTTTGTAATACAAGTTTCTAGTGTTGTTCCCAACTGTCAGTGCTGAAAGGCAACATGTAGCCATAGGGAAAAAAAGTTGATTTCTATTCCAGTTTGTACTTCATCAGCAAAATTGTTTACTAAGGTCTTGTTTTTCAAAGAATTGCATTTTCATGGGGTTCCTAATGCAAGGGTCCTTGTAAACTGCGAATGTGTGTCTTAGGGGTAGGATCTTGGTATCTTTTCTATTGGTATGCATGCTGCTACCAGACTTTGATATCAAAAATAGAGTTTACAATGATGGTTTTTCAAACAGTAAGGAAAAATTGGCCAATTTAATATGCAAAACATGATGAAATAATATGAAGCTTTCCAGCAATGGCTGTAGGCTTCTATTCTCTAGGGCAGGACAAAACAATGGCATTTTAAAATTTAAGATCTTTCCATAGCATCTCTAATACACCAGTCTGTCCTCCAACTCCTCCAAAGGGGCAAACCATTCTTTTGCCTTTGCCACCTCTACTGCAGCAGCAGGGGCCTGCATCCCTTTCATCAGGAACCAAACTTTTGCCTTCACAAATGACCTCAATGGCCTTGGGGCCAATAGGGCACTGGAAATCTGGTCGAATAATAAGAAAATCCTGATGATTTGTAAGGCTGGATATTCCTTGTCAAATACTGGTGGATTCCATATAGAATACAAATCAAACTTCAGGTGAAAGTGATGGACTAAATGATTTGGCCTCCTCTGCAACCTTGTTTATTTTGGATATGTAGGCTTGACAGTTGTTGTCCAATAGAAATACTAATTAAATACTTTGTGTGCAGCTAATGCCAGAGAAACTGTTAATTTTTTAATTAAAAAAGTTAGAAGAAAAACTTCTAGAAATAGAATTGTTTCAACTTTTATATAGAAGACTTAGAAGTGAATCTTAACTTTTTTCCTATGAAGTTCACTGCTTGTGTAAAACTTTTCTACATTTAATTCCATGGTGGATTATGAGAAAATATATTCAGCAGTTTCTCATTTTAATAAATTCTTAGTCTATACAGTTACTTGTTTAGTGTATTCACTTCAAGGAAAAAACTAAATTGCAGGTTCAATATTTGAAAGCTAGTATATAATATTTGAAAAAAATATTTTTCTACTATACATTTAAAAGCAAGCCACATTTTATGTCTTAACATTTTTTAAAAGTATCAAACAGAAATTTCCTAATAAGAAAGATATTTCATAATCAGGAATACAAAAATATGTACATCACTAATGAATTACTTAGTCCTCTGTTTCATATAAATTATGTAGAAAATATGGGTTGGAAAGTATTTTTAGCAATTTTTAAATTAACAAAGTGGGAAATTGTTCCCACGAGGCTTCATTAAAGGCTTTATAAAGGCTTATGAGAATTAGAAGAGATGAAATCAATATATTTACATTGCTTCATTCAATGGTTTATCATCCTGTAACCTTTAAACAGTGAAACACAATTAATAAATTCTTGTATCATTTTTCCTGTTTTATTTTAGAAATTTTCAGCATATTTTAACATCTCATTTTTTGAAGCAGCAAAATACTCCAATGTATAACATTAATAAGCAGTGATAGACTTTACTGTAAATATTACCTCTGTTGCCAAGTAAAGTTACATACAAAGCAGAACATTGCAAACATACATTCATTCATTCTATTGGTAATGAAAACATGGGTCTTTTGTATTTTTATTCATGTATGGTTTTTTCTGTGGCCATATGTTTTATTAAAATACTTACAAAGCAACATTAAAACTGTAATGGTTCTATTTGATTGTGTGTTTTGTAATGCCAGCTGGTCAATAATGTTAGGATTTTCCCAACATTAAGAGCTGCTAAAGTACATCTCCAAACCTTCAGCATGCTTTTATTCCACAAACAGAAATTCCTAATAAATAAAAGGCAAGTTAAAGTGTTGACCACTGTTGAAATGCCATCTATAATGGCTCTCTATCTGATGACTACTAAGAATATTTTGATGCAATTGAAAATTCTCTCACTGATGTCAGCTCTCATTTAATTGCACTTACTGAGGTATCAGTTTTTCAAAACAGAAAGATTGACCAGAAATTGGGAGAAACTAAGCTCAGGTACTGCATCTCTGTAGTCAGCTCTACAACCACTTGGTTAAAGGGTAGCAACAGTGAGATCTGTGCCAGTCCAATCCAGTATGCCAGCATGTACCAGACTTAAATCTCTCAGGGCAGATGCAAAAGTAACAAGCTCATTGATATTAAATGTGGTGTAGGCTGAAATTTATAAAATGGAGCTGCAGGTAAAAAGGAAGTTCATGGCCAGATTTGCAGCATCTCTGAAATACCAATGCCTTTACTGCATGAGATTTAATTGGAATTTCAGGAATACAGCTATTGAATTAAGTGTCAATATTCTTATATTCTTTTAATGTGCATGACTAAAGGGAATTCATCATGAAAGGGAAATGGTACATCTGTGAAAATAAAAAAAAAGGGGTAGTGTAACAAAATGGTTAAGCATAAGACAGTAACCAAGTTTTCTTTGCTTGTTCTCACTGCATTTCATTCATAGTGACTGTTGGCAGCACTCAGTGTGTGGCGTTTATATATGTATTTATAGATATATACATATTGCTTATAGAGGAAGCATAGACACTTGAAAATAATTTGGTTTTATCAAATCATTCTACAGAGGCCAACTTGTCCCTTTTAAAGCTGCAGTTCTTGAGCCGGAGACATCAGAACAAGATTTGTCTTCAGATTTGTCCAAAGATGCCTGATAAAAACAGGGAGTGTTGTTTTCTAACCAAGTTAATTAAATTGAAAAAAAATCCTTCTGTTCTAGCATTACCCATATAATACCACAAAGCTTAGTAAGTTGGTCAAACCTGAAGCTCTAGCACAACTCATTGTTTTAAAATGAAAGCTCTTTGGTTCACATTAGTTTTGCAACTTGTGTTACCATAATATTATAAGAAATTGTAATAATACAAGAAAAAGAAGAATTGGTTTTAGCAGTTTAAGCCTTAAGAACTGGATTATGAATGATTAAAATCAGAAGATTAAGTTGATTATTGAACCTCTAAACTTCTCACACTTCCTCATTTTTGTTATTTTTGTAACTGATGAGCTAGACCGACAACACTATGACATAAAAATCCGATTTACATGTCTGTCAATGCAATGCAATTAGTTTGGTGTTATGATGAAACATTAGTATAAGTTTTAATAGAAGTTATAATATTTTTGTAGCATCATGACATTTATTAAATCTATCTCAATAGCTACCACCTCTTTTCTAAATATAAATATGTGTCTAAAAACAAAAATATCTGCAAACTGAAAAATTAATAGTTCTTTTTGTACAAAATTGTCACAAACCAGATTGAATATTGATCAAAGGAAAAAACCTCCCAGCAGCTTCTGTGGACAAGAAGGATCTTTATATATCTAAAACTACATGTCTGATTCTGGCTACAGAAGAACAGCTCATATTTGACATAGAACCTGTGAAAATGAGATCAGAGCTGAATCATTGTGATTTCGAGATGACTGAGGATGACTTTTCATTTACTGTACCACAGCTGCTTTTTAAATGAAAGAAAAAAAAGCCCAAAACTATAGCAGATACATTGAAAGGAATAATCAAGGTAGTAGTGTGGGTTAAACACAACTCCTGTTTCTTTACCACAGATTCTAACTACAAATATCAGCCCACGAGATTTTTAGACAATGCATAAGAAAAATGCTGGACAGGTGGACAGATGATAGCTCCTATCAGCATACAGCAAATTCTATCTAGAATTCAGATATTTATGGTTAAACTTGCCAGGTAACCAGGAAACCTGGGGGGGGGGGAAAGGGGGAGGAGGGGAGCAGGGTGGGAGGTGACACTGCTAAAGAGAAACAATAATTTTCTTCAATGCTTCTTCCTCAGACTTCAGCCTCTGTAAATTAACATGACAGATGTATGATCTGGGAATCTTTCCAGATTAATTTTTAAGAAATTAAAGCGTTCAGCACTGGCTATGCTAGAAATATTTTGGGTTTACTTTTTTTTTTGTCTATCACAATGCCCTGAAAGCTTACAGATCCACTCTGATCTCACCCTTGCTTACTTGAGAACTTTGACAATTAAACCTGGTTACCAGGACTCTAAGCAAAATTTGCTTTTCTTATTTCCATAAGGACCAAAATCTATTCCACAGAGAAGTTTTCAGATTGGTGAGTAAAATTAACAATGCACAGGTGCAGGTCTGCCAATGAAACATGGTGAAAGAGGAACTGGGTAATGCAGCTGAGTGCAAGGCACGGCCAGAGCAGAACTTTTGAGCGCTGTTTTGCTCATCTACTCAAAGAAGCTGATATTAATGCAACCCATGCACTTGCATATACAGAGGAACATTACTAAGAAATTTTGGTAAGCAGGTTGCTTTGATCAAAAAACAATTGTAGTTATTTTGCACTAGATGAGGTAAAAAAAGTGAATGTCAAAGTCAGAAAAGACAAGGACTATAGATGGGAATTATTTGCATTGTAATGCTATCTACAGACCACAAACTACAGGTGCCACAGAAACAGAGCAGAGACATGGCCATAGCTCAAACCAGATTATATCCTAAGTGAAAGAATACAACTTTACAAGAAATGGAAGAAACAACAGGAAAATGACTGTTTTCCTGGTGGCAAATTAAGCTATGAAAATATTGAGGGATAAATGTATGTTATGAAGGCTTTGAACAATTATTTTGCATATCTCCTGGAAGAAATAGGGTCACAAAATTTGAAAACACGTGTTCTTGAGTAAAGTGCCCCAGCTTCTTAAATACAAATTGCTTGGAGTATGCAGAATTACTTAGGTGCCAAACCTACAAAGTGGTTAAAACTGAAGTCTCAAAAACAGGCCTTTCCCCACCTCTTACATCTATAGGACTTATTTTGTCAGTTCAAGTCTCATGTGAAGAAGGACTGGAAACAACTCACCATATACTCGGGAACGTTTTCACCTACTGCAGCTGCCTGAAAGGTAGATTTCTAACCAGCAGTCCGGGTTCCTGTATAGTTAAGAGAGATACAAATATTCCAAAGGGTGAACCATCCGTTTTAAAACAGTATGAATAACATTGTAAGATGCTTTTCCTTCTCATTTAGCTGTCAGGGGAATCCTGACCATCTCAGAATAGATGCACACTGCTATATTGAGTATACAAAGACCATTTCATTACATGGAAATTGTTACGGCATAAGTAGAACACAATTTGCAGGGATTCATTTTATAAATATATTGAAGGCAAAAATTCAAGCAGCAGAACAGGTTGAGCTACAGAAGCATCCTCCATCAGGATGTGAGTTGCTAAATCTGGTTTGTTTATTTAAAAGCAGATAAAAAGAGATTTTTTTAAGTGTGTAGAAATATATAAAGTGAAAAAAATATAGGTGATGTTTTACTCTAACAAAACAAAATTCAGCATGACTCATATATGAAATTTCATTTCAGAAAAATGAAAAACTAGACGTATTCAGACAAGATATAAACTACACATTGACCATGGCAACATGACTGGAACAAAGAACCTCTTTATAAATTCAAATCTTTGAAGAAAGTTGGGATAACTTTTTTAAAAGTGTGCTATGAGCTAAGTAGGCTGCATTAGACAAAACGATGGTAGGAGTCTAATCTAGCTTTAAAATCTCTTCCACTTCAGAGGCCTGGCTGACTACAAAGTCATTAATGACAGAAATCTTTGGATGACTCAAATTATAACACAATTAAGAGGGCAATGCTCATTGTTACAAGAGGGCACCCAATGTACAGTACACTTATTTCACCTCTTGAGGTATGTGAATTCTTCCAGCTGTAGATGCCTCTTTCTTAAACCTGTGACCTTGCAAAAGCAAGCAGCTCCTTTTTTGCCTGAAATTGTTTTCTGGAGTATAATCTTTGCAATAGAGTTTTAGTGTTAGACAGAGTCTCTGAACTCATTCCCCATTCATATCCACCTATTTTGCAACTGTGCCAGTTTGAAGGGAACAGTGTCAAGCTCTTCTCACAGTGCTACACGGCCTCACAGAAAAAAACTGATTTAAGCATGTATTTCCATTTTAAAGGAGTGTTCAAGAAATAATCTAATTTTATCCAATCTTTGCATTGAACCTTTTCCAAATCTGTCTGTGGTTTTCAACAGAACTAGATTTTCTCTTATTTCATTCTCATCACCTTTCAAAGATTCTGTGACTTTATTTCCCTTTGAGTTGGTTTGCTCTACATGCCGTTTCTTGATACCTTGTAAGTCTCCATTTAACTTTTGTGTTTTATGCAAAATGATTTATTTCTGATTATTGTAAAAACACTGGTGTCTGGCCATCTCTCCTGCTGGACATCAGACTGTTAGACGTCAGCCAATACAATTCAATAAAAAGTTTTATTGATAGGCTCTTCTGCCTTCCTGCTCCCCATATGTTTATTATGTATCTACTTTTTATAGTATAGATACATTTCAAGGAGTCAAAGGGAAAAGCTTGAGACAGCTCCGTTTCCAACTGTGTCGTGGTTATTGCTTTGTAAATTAAAGCATAGATTGTAATGTGTTGTGTGTTTGTTTTTTCGTGTGGTTTTTGTGTGTGTGTGTGTGTGTTTTTGTTGTTTCTTTTTTCTAACACAGTTATTGCTGTATTGACACTGGGGAAATATGTCTGTTTATTGTAGACCAAATAGTTTCCTTAAAACATTCTAAACACATGCAAAAGTTCATGATGCATAATGATTTGAGTATTTCTTTTAGGTAGGTGTTCTGTATTTCAGAGGATCCATATGTGCTACAAACAGTGAACAATCAGGAACACTCACTGATTATGACATGATTTTTTTTTGGCAGCCTCTTTCTGTTGCTCTGACAGAATTGTAGTGATGCATTAGTCATTTGCATAGAAAAGATCTTGGTCCATGACAGTCATTTATTGGTGGTGCCATCTGCACTTTTTGTGAGTTGATTCTAAGATAAAAAAGTATATTTGGTTCATTGGTACTTTAAAATTTGGATGCAGTCCTAGTCCTTTTCAGATAACAGTGAAAAAATAAATAAAAAGCATATCTTGCTTTCTTATTATGAACTAAACCTTAGGAATTAATTAGAAGGACCGAAATAAAAATTCAGTTGAATCATAAAATAGCTCACAAAGATCTCTGGGTTTTTCACTGTATCTCAAGGCATTTGGATTTCTGTAATACACAGTTCCACATGAATTTTCAAAGTGCCCATCATTCTTCCTGAAGCTATTTACATAAATTGTCTTGTGCAAAACCCCAGCCTTAACAGCATTAAAGCTATGATTCCTCCTCCTTGAAGCCTCTTATTTGCGTGATAATCTTGTACATATTTCAGGACAAATCTAGAGCTCAGTAAGAAAATATTCTTTTTCTGACCATGCTGTCTGCAAATGGAAAGAAACACACTCCAATCAATTACTAGTAGAAACAAATTCCTTAACTGAGTATTCTTCCCTGTGACTGTTCTGATCCTATTAAGTGCACTCTAGAGGATGTAAATTTAAGAAGCATCGTCTGTTGCTGTTGCCATGATAAGATTCATGGAGTTTGCAGATCGTTGAATTAATTAGGCTCAGGCTCATGCAGGGTTTTTTATATTAGTGAGCATGTACTGAATCCAGAACTAAAGAAAAAAAAATCTTACACTGACTTACAGAAATTCTTACAATCCTTTGCACTTGATGAAAAACAGGACATTGGAGAGTCAGTCTGAACAGGACCTCTTACCTCAGAATAAACTGCATAGTGCCCATTGCCAGAGGCAAAGTTGAGGACTCCCTGATGCTCAGATATTTAAATAAAGAACATAAAGAGAAATTTTGACTGCAGTAATGAACTCTCCCTGACCTAATTAGATTGGAATTTCTACCATGGATTTTAAGCAAAGCAATTTTAAAGTTCTGAAATAGTGAAAAAAAATTAAGCACCATTCTGTAGCAGGAATTGATATGCAACATTAAAGCATTTGGGAGTTCCTGTTCAAGGGAATTTATGCTATGGTTACAGAATGAGCTAGTAAGAAGGATGAAGAAGTATTTTTTCCATCAAGGTTCATCCAGACAACTTTATTTCTTCTGATTCCACTACTTTTTTCAGATGCACGGTACATAATGGTTGATAAAATAATTCCTCACCTGAAGTTGGGACATTCATGAGAAAAGCTCAGGCTCTAGCTCCAAGAGATTTTTCAGCCTTATATAGTCTTGCCATGTGACAAAGGAAATTCTTCTATTAGCAATTTCACCTTGAGTTCTGGGGAGCTATTTTGAATCTGCTGGAAGTACAAGATTTTTGCACTGCAAGTAAGGAATTTTTTGCCTGAGATAGTCAAAGGACAAGACATTTAAGAATTTAGATTATTTTTTCAAAATGTTTCTTACAAGTATTTAGGAATTTATTTTATAATTATTTTTAATTTTTTAAAAAATAATTTTAAGATAAACATGTTTTTGTTTCAAACTTTAGGCTAGGAAAAATCATTAATATTTAATAAATAGTTCAAAATACAAAAAATTAAAAATAAGAAAAATTCCTGAATACTTCTGAAGGTATTTTTTGCCTTGTTTAGGGATGATATTTTTTTAATCATTCCATTAATATAGGGTGGGAAAATGAAACTCTCAGATGGCTAATCTATAGCCACAGAGGAAAAGAGTGTTTTACTTCAGATTTTTCTTGATTCTGTAAGTATTTCAAGTAGAAGTTTTAAAAGGCTATTGTACATTTTTATACAGTAATATATCTTAAAACGACTCTTCCCTCAACAGTGAATAAGTAAGGCAAAATATGATTCCTTCTTCCAAATGCCTGAATCTTAAACTACAGAAAAATATCAAGAATTATGATAACTGCTCTCCATTTCTGCCACTTGTGTTTTTTTATGAAGAAAATTCACGTAACATATAACTTTGATTTTTCCTTGCAGGACTCTGTTTAATCATCCTCACCATAGCTATAATATACATATGGAAAGTACATGCTTTAGTTGGGTTATAAATTTAATGAATAGTTCTAAAAGGTTCTGGGATCCTGAGAAGGAGGGCCTCATGTAAGTATAGAATACTATTAGATGTCTTGCTTTCTTCTGCAAGGAACAATGCTTAATTGCTCTTCCAAATGCGCCTCTCCAAGGGAACCCGACATGTTTGAGGAACACAAGGGGGACCTTCTATTGTGGAGTGCTCTAACAGGCTCTAAGCAAAGGGGTAATAATGGCTGAATTCACTTGAGAGAGGAGGGCAAAGTAATGCAGAAAAAAATGACAGAATACCATTCCGTCACATCCTTCTCTTTTGTCTGAGGCCGAGCTACAGGAACTCACAGCAACAAGGGGTCTTAGACAGTGACAAGCCTGTGTCAGAATGTTTCAATTTATTAGATTATGCATTACCCATTAGGATATCTTTAACTTCCACAAATTTTGCAACTGCTTTGAAAGGGATTCAAACTTTTAAATGAAAATTGTATAATGATTTTGAAATATATCTGTAATTTTTTTTTAATTTGAAGGGGAGAAGGAAGATTATAGAATAAATTACAGCCTTATAATTTATTATAACTTTCAACTTTCTTATACAACAAGTTTTTCCAGTGGATATTGTAACACTAAAATTACAGCACAGAGACATTATCAATGCATACAAACATGAGTCAAAATAGAACCATATTGGGCAGTATAAAGCTTTGGAACATTCAACTAATGATAATGAAAACTGGCTTATAAAAATTCAAACAGCATTTTGTGAAACTATTATAAAGCTAGAAGCTTGGGAATTAGACAGAGTACCCACACAGCAGGAGAGTACAAATGAACACCTACGCAGATGGCTGCTATAAGAACTGAACAACCACCATTCTATATAATAGAAAGAAGCAAAATGAAGTGCCGATTGTAAGTGGTGCTTAACTTTATTAAGCTAAGAGAACACTATTACTGAAAGTCTGTATCTGACAAAAGGAAATTACTTTGTTGTAATCATGTTCATGAGCTGTCTTGTGCAGTCAAAGGCCTGCCATTCATTTAAATTAAACTGTAGCCTTTAAAATGTTAATTAGATGTTAAAGCCAGATGCAATATTGAGGAACCTTTAATTTATAAGTTTCAACCATTTTTCTTGAAACATTCTCACATGTTTGTAACAGAACAACAGGCATGGATGGATTTGTGACAATATCAAAAGACTAACTTACCATATATATTCTTTTTGTTGTCTTTGATAGCTCTACTATATACATTAATGAGTACATACAATAAGTACCTCTTTGAAAGGTATACTTCTGAAGTTAAATTAGAAGACAGAAATTGACTGTATAGTAATTTAAAAAATTATTTTTTTAGACATTACTTTTCCTAAGGTTAGAAAAGATCTATCTACTATTGCAGCTTTCCTTTGCTTCACTGTTCAATATGCTTGAAGAATTCTCAGTATACATGGACAAATTCAGCAGGACCCAATTGTAGTATTATGGCACCAACTGTTTATGAAAACAAAACTATTAAGCTGACAAAAGCATGTTCAAACAGCAGTATTGATACTAGTGTGAAGTACAAATTGAACCCTTCCACCCACCCAGGAACATTAATCACAATGAGATTTGTGGTACAGAATGGTAAAGCTCAGGGGATGATGAGGTCACTAAAGGAGGGAAATGATTTTCATGGACGAACATCTGCATTTCCTGAGCTCAGATTCACATCATCAAAAACGTTGGATGCAAATTCTATTGTCTGCCAAATTTAATTTCAATGGTTTTAAGTGCCTCCTACTTCCGCTGAATTAAACTTGGACATGGCTGATCAACACTTCAAAACTGAACACTTCCCATAGCAATGGATCCATTCATTTAAAAAAAAAATGCCCAAAATTAACACATGACTGGCTTTTTACAAGACTAGCTTAGAAATCAGACAATGTAAACTTTAAATTGTGTTGTGTTTCTCCTCAAAATAATTTTGCAGTATGACTTAGAACAAATAATTTTTTTTGTAGACTTACAGTCTGCATTAAAATTTACAATTAATTTTTTTTCCCTTTTGGTGAAAGTCCTGTTTGAATAATTGGTCAAAACTAGTTATGTATTAGGTTTTTACTTTCCCCAATGCCACAGCCTTCAAAACTTCAATCATTACGCATACCTACATATATATCATTGTATCTCATATATCAGGAAAAAATTCTGATAGAAGACTTCTGATGCTGGGTATAGCATTAGAATGACTTTCTTTGTATTCCTAGCAGTTCTCAGCTGACCCAGCTTTGAAGACACTGTGTTACTATTTGGATATTTTGGATGAGGTACCAATGCTAGAACATGTGTAACAGGAGGGATATGGTAAGGCAAATCTATAGTTCCATTATCAGGTCTTGTAAAAAGCAAATATTGAATGAAAGAAAATCAGAAACAAAAGCACACAAAAAACATGAAGAAAACACTGTGGAATACTTTTATTTCATTGACTGTTTTTGTAGCAATAAAATTACACATCCCAACCAGACTCCTCTTACCCAGTCTTCATTATTCTCTTTCAGGCAGCCATTTCCTAGCAGTATCATAAGTAAAGCTATGGTATTTCTGCACTGATTCCTATGTCTCTCTTTCCCCTCTAGCCTCTTTCTGGACCATCTTATTTTAGCACATAATGAAATAAATAATCTCACCTGTGCCAGGCATTTGCAGAGCATGCAGGTGTTTTGTCAGACTCCAGTGTCTATGACAGCTGCATTAGTATTGCCTTTTGACTTGTAAGATCTGATTCATGCAGTCTGCTACACCATTACTCAGTAGAATTAGACCAGTGAGCCAACTTTAGTTCCTACATTATATGTATATAACTCTAGCACAACCATTAGTTTACTGTCACTCCCTTTGTTCGTGTCATGCTGGCGTTTCTGTAACAAACAGCACAGATTTATTGATAAAGTGGTGGTTAGGCTGGTCTTGAACCCATTTAGTCTTTTCCTTGTAAAAATTTTTAAAAGTACAAAAATCAGATAAAACAATAAAATCAGCCATTGAGAAATGTAATTTTCTTCCCTTTTTAGTTTGTTATTTTTAAATTTGATAAAATGTTTTGTCAGCTCAAAGAAAAGTAATCACTTGGATTAACTGGAAACTATCCTCTCCTAAAAGTGCTGCAGATACTTTTGGCAGGAATAACACATTTTCTTTCTTTTCATTTGAAGAACTCTCATTCTTTTTCACCCCTTAAATTTTCTCTTCAGAAAAGAACTTAGGGGGACACAGAGTTCAGTAATATTTCCAGTACATGTTAGTGCTTGAATATTTTCATTTCTATTTAAAGCAAATATAAGCCTTTTAAAGGAGCCATATTTCAAGAATCAGGTGGGAAACAGAGAAGTGCTGGATGCACCTCACTGCACTGATGTTCATCCTCAACACTTTGCACAATGTGAGAATGTTTAATATTTCCAACCCAGACTACAGATAAGAATCTCTGGTGTCACCTCACAACCGACAGTGCTGGTGTGAGATTTGTAGTAAAACAATATTCCAGCTGTAGCTTTCATTTACAGAAATAAAACATCAGAATGGAAGAGAGGTGTGGGGGGTAGAAGATAAACAATTTTGTCTTTTAACACCATTTATACAAATGACAGGGAAGCTATAAAAAGTGAATATTGAAATGTAAGGAACTAACTGAGTAATCAGAATAATAAAGCTTGCTTTTTATTTCACTAGCTTTTAAAACAAAAATATCCAGGTAATATTTATCTTCTAAAGACATCCAATGCAAGCAGATCACCAAATATTAATAATCTTTTTTCCTAAACAAAGTCTGTGGCAACTATGGGGCAGGCAGTTGTATTTTTTTCCCATCAATCATTAGAAACTTCACATGCAGGAGAAGTCTCAGGGGATATTTCTGGCTGGGAAAGAGATCCTCCCTCCTCAGTTCTAATCAGTCCATCCCATCTGTAATGGGTTTAGAAATTGTTAATGACATAAAGTGACAGTCAAATGGCTTTTTGGTCTGTCAGTATAGGGTTTCTGTGAGCTCTCTAACAAACTACTGCATACAGTTCTCAAAGCTTCTGGAAAATGATCCCGATTACAAGGGAATAAATTTGATATGCTTGCAATCGCAATCAGGAACTGAAAAGAAAGGCTTCCTTAATGCTGTTCTTTCAAGTATAGCATACTAAGACAAATCTGTCTGTGAGGCAAACCATGTAAGAGGGTTATTAACACTCAGAATGTAGGTATATAACACAGAATAGGTAAAATACACAAACATCTGAATAACGCTTAGATTTATTACATTCTGAATGCAGCTGCAATTATAATACCTAGCACCAATGCATAAAGATTATGTGGAGCAGTCCTATCTCAAATGCTGACAATACAGATTTTAAGTCTGCGTGCTGAGTATCTACCTCATTTACAATATTCAAAGATAAATATGGAGCCAGACTCTGAAGACTTGGTTAAATTCCTTAACAGAGACTTGCTGTTTGCTGCAAAGCAATGCCCAGCTTGGTCCTTGATTGGCATC
Organism: Ammospiza caudacuta; assembly: GCF_027887145.1. Classification (NCBI taxonomy): domain Eukaryota; kingdom Metazoa; phylum Chordata; class Aves; order Passeriformes; family Passerellidae; genus Ammospiza; species Ammospiza caudacuta. The sequence continues at coordinate 38,445,168 of NC_080598.1, read as the reverse complement.
CTAAATTTGCAGGATTAAGCTCTCTTAGTCTCACAATGTTGGTCTGAGTTCTACTATCTTGTATATCAGACTGATGATAACAGTTCACAGAAGTTTAAAACATTTCAATTTGAAATGTAACACAAAACTTCACTAGAAGACCAAGATAGTGAATATTACTGTTAGTACTATATAAAACAAGATCAGATTCTAATCCCTCACAATTCAAAAAAAAAGATTCCCTCTTCTTTAGCTGATTAAAAATTAATGAAATATTTGCATGAAGGAACTCAGGGTCTGGCCAACTGTGAATGCCTTAATAATGCATGCATATTTGTGAATATGAATCATGTTGGAGAAGGTTAATAATGGATATGGAAATGAAGATTTGCCCAATTTTTAAAGACAAATTTCTTCTTCTACAGCTAAGAATTCACTTCCCTCTTACTTTTTGTCAGTTTTCAGAAAATTCATTACACTTGTGTGTCAGAGAAACTGACATTTCTAAGACCAACATACTAAGGTTCACTAAAGTGCATTTCTCTGGAGAATGCTCCATCTTCCTCATTTGCTGAGAGTCATAATTTATCAGATACTATCAGTAAGTAATCTCAGAAAGCCTATATATTGTCTGTATTTGCTTCTCCATTTTCTCCTAGTGGAAATATTTCATCATACTAAATGGAAAACAGGAAATATAAAAATGTCTGTTTCTGAGAGACATGACCTGTGGCATGAGCTGGCAGACTGTATTGTTGCTGCATGACTCAGTCATGTGATAATTACAGCTGAAACTCAAACAGGGGAATTCTTCTGGGCACAGGGTGCTCCTTACCTCTTAGTTAAACATCATCATCTTCAGGCAGTGAGGACATCCCAATAACTGAATTGTATCAAACAGATGCTCTTCTCAGTAAAAGCACAGCTTTAAATTTTTGGTAGATGCCAAACATCATAATTAATGTCTTGAAAGTTATCACCATATTGCTTTTAAACTGCATACTCAGCAACAAAATTTCAACTTTGTTGAACTCTAGAGTATTACCTAAATAATTTGTAAATAATAGGGCTCCCATGATACCTCGCTATCTATGCCAAAAGCTATTGCTGCTTAGATCTTCAGGCTCAAGTTGAAATGAATGTTCTTCAGCTACTTCTCAATGCCCTGGGCTTGCATCGATCCTTCAACTTCTGCTATAGATAAGCAGCAAGGAAGATTGTTATTTTCTCAGCTGAAGTCACATGTCACAAGTCACCTCTTGCTTATGCTACTAAAGAGTTACAGAATTGCTAAATAATTAAAAAGTACATTAGAACTCTTTTATGAGCAATTTTAGGAATCAGTTGCTGGGTCAACTTCCTCATGCAAAACTTAGCTTTTCTCTATTCTCTCTTTGTTATCTCTTCTCTTCATAGGTTTTGTGATAGAGTTCTCAGTGTAACTGTGATTTCCATCAAATTCTTGATACTCAAACTCTGGCTTCCTCCCACAAGATTTCAGCTTTCTTACCATGCACTTAACCCTCAGCAAGTGTCTGAAACTCCCTATACATTATGCATACCTGAATAAATCATGCCGCTCTTCTCAGTGACACCTTTTATCTATATTTTATTCATCCTTTATTATTAGCCATAATATTGCTGCCAAGAAAATTCTTTTGGGAAGGTTAAAACACTGTTTTAATGCCATTGAATTTGCTCACTCAGATGACCTATGCAAACCCTTGAACCTTTACTGTAATTTCTTCATATACTGGAGGTTGTGTGTGGGGTGGGGTGAGGGGGAGCTTTAAATCTACCTCTGGTTCTCCTCCTATTCTGGTTCCTTTTCTGCCTAGTTTCAGAAGACCTTAAATAAGTAATGAAACTTTTCTATACATATGCAATACAATGTTCATATCTTATGAATTTGGACACTACCATAGTTTCATAGTTATTTAGTCCCATAAAAAAGCGTAGTTACCCTTAGCAGCAGCAGGGGAAAAAACCTTAGAAGTTATAATGGAAATATTTATCATATTCCCCAATGAGTGAAATCAAAAAAGGACAAAGTTTTACCAAAGAAGTGAAACATGGCATTTTCTAGCAAATTTGAATTTTAGACTAAAAATAATTATTTTTTAAAAATCCACTATTTGTGTTGTGTTTTCTGTTTCCCTACAATATTTATCAATCATGTAAATCAAATATAAGAAGTCTTATTTTTAATTCTTTATTTTGTTAATTGCTCTAATTCTCTATAAACAGCAGGTAAAAAATTCAAGGAAACCAATCCAAGTCAATATTATACTGAACTTAGCAGCTAATATTGTTTCTTCGAGTGCTACCTAGACAAGAAAAATACATTAAGAACCATATTGTCAAGAATTCCCTGGTTATTGCCTTATGTACTGCTCTGTGAGGTTTTTATTCTGGATGCAGCACAGTTCTGTTTTATATTACAGTGCTGTGTTGTTTTAGAAAATATTAAAAACTTTTCCTGTTGCTGCTTTCCTTCACTAGATATTTTCTTCTTATTTCTCACCATCCCTTCAGAAAATTTCTTGGGTGCCTCCCGCCATTCTAATCTATCTCTTTCAGTCTATTTCTTCTACTACACTGCCCTTGATCAGCAGTTTTGTACTCGCTGCACCTCGGTCCTTATGTCAGGATCTCACAATCCTAGCTGTTGACTAAACACCTACCCACATCCAGCATTGTGACCTACCTTTCTGATCTCTTACAAATATGTAGCTGCCACTCTGAATAAGCATCATCAAAACAGACCTTTTGATTTCCACATTAAACCTTCCTGCTTACTAAGTTTGCTCAACACCTAGGCTACCCTTTACTTGATGTTAAACAGCCTTAAGATTTGCATAAAAATTTGCACATCAATTTTATTCATGGGAAATTCTGTTAAAATTTAAAAGAAAAGGGGCATTGACTCTTAAGTCACAAGTCTACTGTGATATCCACAGAAACATTTCTTTTTCACACTGATTAAATACTGTGAGGTGAGACCTCAATCTTTTTTTGGTAAGCTTTGTTCAATTTGCTACTTTGCTCTGTCACCGTCTGGTTGCTGCTTGGCTTTCTTTCCAGCTCACCATGTCCCTTTTGGATATCTGAATTTTAAACTTTCTTAAGGGTGAATGCCTTGCAATTAGAGCACAGAATAGCTTACTCAACAGGAGCATCATTTTTCTATAATATTGAGATACAATTGTACAAATAATAGTGAGACAGGATTGTGAGAACTAAGCTCATTATCTTGATTTAGAGTTCCACCAGTCATTCTAAACTAGGAACAATTCACAAATTAGCAAATCTTAATATAAGGATAAATAAAAGAGTCCTTTGGAGCAAATCCTAGTGGAAGAAACAGAAATCCTACAGACAGTTTTGATTTATGGTAAGCCTTATTTGGAAAATTTCAACAATACTTGTTATACTGACCCTCAGCAAAAGGGTCTCTTTCATTCTCAAATACTTGTGACATGCTATAAGGTGACCTCCTACTCAGATCTCTAAGAGAAATACAGAAGTTGTTAATATTTTTTCTTCCTCTCTGTGTGACAGTGACATTTTATGTTAATTTCATCGCTCCTTGAGCTCTCAGAGCCAAAACATTCTGTGGGAGGCAGAATGATGTCATTTTAGTCATAGCATAATTTTTCAGCTGCTAGAACAAGACATATTGTGGCATATTCTCCAGTACTTTTAAAAAGTAGTGAAATATAAACTTAAGGTGGTATATTTATGCATGAGGGGGTTACACTGCCTTTTTCAGTTTTTAGAGCTAAATGGCAGGTTTAAAGTGACATCATTCCTCCTCCACAAATTTTTTTGCTTTGAAGCCTAGGAAGACAAAATAACCTTGACCAAGTAATATGATTTCCAATTGTTGTAACTACAGGAAGGTAACTTGAAGTATGAATTTTGTGTTGCATTTGAGTCAGGTGCTTAAATTAAATGTCATCCAGAAGAAACTTTCCACAGGACAAATCATCTTTTTGAAAATTTGAAATTAAAATCTAAGTAAAATCACTAAAATTCTCCTAAGACCAAACAAATTAGAAATAGTAATTGTCACAGAGCACATAAAAAACAACTGATGCCACTGATGCATTGCTAGCTCAGTGTTGAAGCCATGGAAAAGGACAAAACCAAGGGGCCTCTCTAGTCAGATTTCCAACAAAAACACACAAGACATGTAGTTTCTACTTTGGATTAATCCAGAAAATATTCCAAACAAACAATAGAGAAATGAGTGATGATTTGGAAATGCATTTTGAACTTAATTTGTATTTTGAACATGACTGCCTTGTGCACCAAGGAAAGCATAATCTGTAGAGTCTGCCCATTTCTCCTTCTTCCTTCTTGGAATGTCCTCACACTCCTCAACTACAAAGGGAAATATAAGAATAGGAGGGGGAAAATGATAACAAACTCCCACAAACAATCCCTTCTTTTTTGAATTCAAAAATTGTTTTTCTGTTTCAGTTGTTACAGAACAAACTTTCATGTAAGACTCAGCTTCCTAATGCAAAAAGATGTGTTAGTAGTGGGACAGGGAAATATTTATTGTCTTTACTATGTATTTGGAAAATGGTACGCTACCTGCACACAGAATTATATGCTTCCATTGCTTTGTATTTTGAAAATGCTATGCTACCATTGACAAAATACACTCTGAGATCCAGGAATCATCAAAACTTTTTGAAGCATTGCTGTTTCTTTGTGCTCAGGGATATTAAAACAGTCTCTTTTGTTGACTATTATGAGAAAGCCACTGAGTCAGAAGGTTTTCCTTATAAGTTTTCTCCTTTCCGGTGTTCCTGCACTGCACCATCTAAATTTAAAAGGCAAAAGTAAAAATAAAAACAAGACCTGCCAACAAACAACCCACCAAAAAACCCCAAACCCTAAAAGGGTAGTAAATTTTGTCAATTTAAATTCCCACACAAGACTATTTCAAATACCATGTTTTGTATAAAAAGATTATGCTGTTTTACTTTAGATGACTACCAAATTCTGATTGTATTCTCTTTTTACAGTAATATATTGATAAGACATTTGTATAGGGTATTTTTTCAATCAGCAACATATCTGATGTGATAAATTAGAATGATCTCCTATTACCCTTGAGTATAGTTAGGGATGAAAAAATGGTGTTCATACTTTTTTACAAAGGTAGATTGTATACTTCTGTGTACAAAGTTGAATAATATTGCTGTGGGATTTCTTCCCTTACCTATTTGAATTAATAGTGATTCAGAACCGAATTTTGATTTTCAGCAATGGTTCATATAGAAATCTTAATCTGTATCCAGATAATGCTTCACTATGATATTTTAAATCCTCCTTAAGTCTATTTCCACAAGAGAGTCCAGGGGAAAGATATTCAAAATTATTAAATTCTTGCCACCTGACTGTTTGTAATTGAAATTTCATGTCATCAACTCCTAGACAGTAATATGTTTAAAAAGGAAGCTCATTCAAAATAATAATAATAAAAATAACATCCCTAGTTATTGAAAGTCTGAATGTTTCATAGAATGCATAATTATTACCTGTAGCTTACATTTTTCTCTAATAAAGTGTCACACAGACTTTATACTAATGGGTAAACTGTACTCACTAACCTTTAAATACTTACCCTTTTGTACAAAGACTGAGCATTATTAGGTAATGAAAGAGTGTATGAGAAAGTAGTAGATTATTTATGATAGAAACAAAATGAAACTAATGGGACAAGATTTGAAAGCCGTGATGCATGAAAGGTGCTATAGAGACAGCTTTGGCACCATGACAAATAAAGATAAAGGCTCAGTGGGAAGCAACAGTGTGAACATGACTATGAAGAAGGAAGAATAGATTTGCTGAATGAATCCTTACCATCTGGTGTTTATTTAATACACAATGGAGGTCAAATGGCTAGTGATCCCTTTTTCTATAGTCCAGTGACCAAAAGAATGGGAAGAATCAATTAATTTATCAATATGTCTGGAAATGTTTTAACATATGATCTGATTGAGTCAATATTATTGGAGCAACACATTCATTACTATTTCAGATATGGTTTGGAAAAGGCTCTGTGGACAAGAAGTGCATCCATTTCTTAACTTTGTCAGAAGTTCTATCAAAATGCACATGATTGTGTAAAACCAGATGCATTTTAGGAAATATCATTTACCTGGCAACATTCAAGAAGCTTGCAAAAAATTATGTCTTGCAAGAAATAAAAGGAGTTAGTTTGTGTTAAGCTCTGTGAAATATTTTCCTCCTTTATTTCATTCTTTCTTTTTGTTTCTGCTAGATTTACTACACATCTGGTTTATGTAATTATACTACAGGGGCTTATTAAAGTTTAGTGAAATATTAGGCATTTTATGCAAGCAGCATACACTAAGAGTAAATCTTTGGTATATTTAACAGTATTATTTTACGTAACATTCTGTCTTCTTGGAGATTTTAGCTATTCTCTACTTTCTTTCTCAAAGGAAAAGTATATATTCCATACTATTTACCCTTACTATAGTGCATCTACCCTTTGTTGACTGGAGTTGCCTTAGCTATTTGATTAATACTGAAATAATAAATTTGGTAGAAGACTTAGTTTAGGTTTACAAAAAAAAATAAAAAATGCAAGAAATTTATTTTAAAAAATAAGTTGCCAAATGGTTAAAAACATTCTTACATCTACTTCCAAAATAGACAATGTTAAAAGGCATTATTTAAGACTTTATACATTAAAAACATCCTTCAAACAATGCCTTAAAAATTTGGAAAGGAACTAACTTAGTGTTTACAAATTTAACCACTGGAACTCCTGACTCTTGTTTTGATCTCTGAACTTCATCTTTTTCTGCCCATTGAGTAATTTTTTTCTTTTTATTTAACTATTTTCAATGTAAGTATAATAATATCTATGATACAGAAACATAGTAAGTTCTCTTTTTATTTTAATAAACCTTGATATTTTTAATAGAAAAAAATGTATATGCTACTTCAGCAGTGACCTCATTTCTAATGAGCAAAAATCTCCAAAGAATTTTCCTTTTAGTTAGGACTTTAATAATCTTGAATTAAAATTAAAATGTAGATTTGCTATGACTTTTCATTATTGTAGATATATATTGTGGCAAATAATTCATAGTTAACTATATACAAAATATATTTGGTGTTCTAACCTTCTATTTCACAAATTAAATTTATGTCTCATCTGTATCATATTTTGACTCAAAAATCATAAAAACAATGAAACTAGTTATAGCAAATGGGTCCTGCCCCCTACTGGTGAAAATCCCAGTATAACTAACTGGATTTCTGGCAATGGGCAGCTGGCATGGTAACCCATAGGGTACCTCCACTTCAGGATATTGACCAAGTTCTTAAACAGGCAGGATTAAAAATACAAACTCAAATATTAATTGTTCCTCTATTAAAATCTGAAAAGTTTAATGATGCAAAGCTTAAGATCTTAGAAATGAAGTTGGGAAACATGGAGAAAACTCACTCACGAATGATTACTTACAAAATGCCTTCCTCACTGTTTATCATCTCTTATCCATCCTCTTCCCCTCTACTGATGTTAGATCACCATGAGGGAATTAACCTACTATGTCTCTTTAACTGAAATATAGCTGATGCCTCTTAACATCTATAAAGTCTACCAGTCTATGCTGAAATCAGTCACAGAGATTAGTGCTGTATGTTCATCTAGTTTCTCATTTTCAAATAAGCAATTTTTTTTACCTTAAGCTACCTGTCAATGCTTCTGATGGAAACATTCTCAACATGAGTATAACTAGGATGCTTCTTGGACCATCAACAAAATCTCTGTGTTTTTCCATCCTTTTTTCTTTTTTTTTCCTTGCTCTCATTTTATCTGGGTAACATATTTTTCTCAGAAGCCAATTCAGGATAAGACAACTATGAGATATCCTTTTAATTTTCTTAATATAATCAATTCTGACTTCTCTACTGAAGCACTGTGCCATGCTGGACTCAGAAAAACAGACCAAAAGTATTTTTTAAATTATCAAAGGAAGATATTAGTTTCATAAGTTCTCTTCTTGCAAGATCTGGGATATTTGCACTCAAGGAAGTCCCAATAAATTTAATGAATTCTCTTTTTCCTATCCTCCATTCCCACTGTACTTTCTGGAACATTTCACTGTTCATCAGCACATGTAGCTAACTCTTCTCTGTTAGTATGTTGAAGAAGACACAGTTAAGGATCTGATTTTACAGTGCTCCTACCTTTTTACAGGGGACTAGCTTATGGGATGAGAGAGGTAATGAAGCTCAAGGCAAGATATATAATTTTATGGCTTTTTTCCTAGTGAGGGCTTTCAGGAGTAATGGCGAAAGGCAGTTCACAAAATGTCATCCATTCACACTTTTTTACTTCAGAGGTAAGTTGTGCAAGAACAGAGGGTGTGTAGGGTAAAATTAGGCCCAAACTCAGAATCCCTTTTACTGTTCCTCCTTGGAACCTCAGTGACTTTAATTTCACTTCTGCTGCGGAGAGATAGATACCTCTATTTCTTTCTTTGCAGTATTATATGCCAGCAACATATTTCAGCTCAATCAACAAATTTCAGTGTCAGCAGCAGGTGACAGGTTTCTTGTTCTTAAGATTGTCCTAATGACACTTTCTGTTGCTGTTGCTTAGGTTTATGTTTATGCAAGTGCTGTGAATGTGAGGTGTTAATCAGCAGCTCTAATTACTAGGGTGGAATGAACATTCTAGGATTCAGTTCATTTGGTTTTCATAAACAAGGTTTACCTGAGGCTTTGTTCACACAGAAATGAATTCAAAATGATAGAAAGCCTGCCTATAGTGCCTTGAAAACATCTTTAATCTATGTGGTCCCTTGTTGATAATTTTAGGTGAAAACTGGATTTTCTTCATCAGAAGAAAAAGAGAAAATTAGTAGTCACTGAGATGGGAAAAGCTTCTTGAAATTACTTTAATTCCTATGTTGTTTGAGTAACATCTCCTCCACCAGTAGTTTAGGGGTCGAGGAAGATTTGGAAAATCTGGTAAGCTAATGACCCCATAGCCTTGGCCACTCTATAGTAATGAACAGGCAAAAATGTCTTTGATATACCTATGAATATCCAGAGCTGCTGAAAAATTAAAATCTGGCACAGCTTTTGTAGTCTGTGATAGAGAAATCACACTATGTGTCAAAAAAAATTACTGATCTGGATTGTACTTAAGTGCCTTCTAAAACAAAATTCAGTTTATTATGAATGTGGTGCTTTATTGACTATGTAGGAATTCACCAATACATTTATTGTGAATATTATGAATATTTCACACATTAAATATAATTTAGATAAGGCTTTATTAAATATTTCCACAAGGTCCATATACTTAAAAACATATTATCTCCAGATATGATGTTTAGTTTCAGAACTATTTCAATGACTTAGTACATGAGAAGAAACAAGTGTATACTGAGTTGAATGAAAGAGTAAATCCCAAAGAATATAAATATATTAATACATATTTGGGAGTGTCTGATTATTATAATCTTTAATGCAATAGCTAAGCATTAAATGTAAGAAGCTTTAAATTTCCAGATTGCTGAAAAATAAAAGTCCAGCTTTTTTTTTTCCCCTTTATTTCTTCCAAAATAAGAAGAAAAGGATGCAAAGCAAGAGGCTTCCAGGAACTAGGAAAACCAACTATATTGTCTACAAGCATCCCAGCAATACTTTACAATCAAATGCTGTAAATGACTATATTTACAATGTATTGGATTCTCCTCATTATACCATTTTCTATGATTATGAGTCTGAAGTATGGGTGGACTAGACCCAGGATATACTAGGAAGAAAATTATACTTTCCTTTTGTGGCAAGAAGGTAGATTTGTCGCTGGTCTTTTCCTTACTTCCTGTTTTAATTTTTCAAATACATTCTCAGAATCTAACTATGCAGAATCCTAAATCTTTTCAAATCATTACCACCAGTTACAGGTCTGCTTATTCTACCAATCAGCACTATATAAAAAGTAGGTATCATATCCATATAAAAATGAGTATGAATAACATTTTGAGCTATCATGTCCAAGCTGTTTATTACTAATTTTACTCCCTTAGTGCAGAAGATGATAAAGAATATACCTTCCCCTTACTATGGGGTTCTATACGCTTCTCCTACTTTGACTCATGTGTTAAAAGGTGTTTTTAAATCAGGTAAATCAGTAATCAGACTTATTCTTTATACAAATTATTCAGATGATGCAACATTATGCTTGCAGGGTGACTAGTGCACTTAGGTTTTATTCACGTGATCGAATTTCAGGACAAAAGTCCATTCTTTTGATCCCCTGTCTGATCACCCCACGGGGTTTATAAATCACTGTCCTGCAGAGTTTCAGTTTAGCACCACTGGCATCCATTCTTTGAATGTTGTCTTCAGATACATGCTACACTTAGCCCACCAAGAACACTTGGAAATCCTCCTTTCCCATGCTGGCAGCTCAAGGCCTCTGTCCAAGCCTTCACAGAGAAGGAGCTAGGAAACTTCCCAACAGCCAGAACAAACAGAAATACTTCACTCCCTTTCCTACTCTGGTTTTACAGTATCCAAAAATATTCACACGTTTTGGGTTTTTTAAGTGTTGAAATTAGCATGACCTTCACTTTAGTTCAGTCTAGAATTCTTATAATTACATAACTGTTTAAACAATTTACTTCCTCACATGATGATGATATTGAATGAGCTTATATATGTTATCAGAATAAAGATAAATGAGAATAGACCATAGTTCATAATTTCCTATCAGCACTGCACCATGAAAATATCTTCCTTCACTTCATCCCTTTCCACTGTTGCAACTCCAAATGCCATTCCTTATTATCTCACTACCTTGCACTTTCCACTTGAGCATTCTGTGCATTTTGTATTTAGTACATTGATCTAATGGAACTTCAATTAATATTTATTATTGTTGACTTTATTTTAATTATTTTTCTTTATGTAGAAGCAATAAAAGAATAAATAGCAAATTATTTGTCATAGTTGTGAAAGAAGACAAATTCAGATATCTTCACAGAGAACCAGCCACTGTCTTCTGCTGGGAATTACCTTTCTCAAGAGAATTATCCTCTAGATGACTTCCTGCAAAGATCACACCCTTTTTCTGCAGCTGATTTTTCTTTCACTTAATATAATGACTGAATGTCCAGAGAAGTTCCTTTCTATTTACGGTCCCATAATATAATATTATACAGTTTAAAAATGCCTTTACGTTAATTCAAGGTGAAATTACACATTAGAGCTGCCAAAAGAGAAAAAGTGGCCTTCGCCTCTGCTTCCGTCTTCTTCATTTTCCTTGACCCTGAGTTTTATAAGTTCTGCTTTGAGTTTATTCAACTTGCCAACCTGGCAGAAAACTAACACAACAAAACAAGTGTAGAAGTTTTCTGCCAGACTGGGGAGTAGATTCATTTCAGTGCAGGGTCCATAAGTGTCAGAGCTGATAAAAAAGGAGTATTGAATCGTACTGGTGGGAAGTTTTTTTGCTTGTGTGCATCTCTTACAACAACACAGTTTTAATGCACTAATTTACTCTCACCCCATATCTCTCTTTAAAATGAGGTAAACAGTAGTAGTTTCCAGCAGAACAAATCACTTTTGTTTTTATGTGGTTTAAATAAAAGAAATTGCAGTTGTTAAGAGAACTTGAAGTGTGACATATACTTTTATTTAGGCAATAACAGTTTATTTTCAGCAAAAACGCAAATGAAATTCTTCTGGTATTATTTTCAGGACTTTGCAGTGAAGCACTAGAAGATTCATTATAGAAGCTGCTTCATTAAGAACATGTCCTGCACCTGAGATAATTTATTTTGAAGAGGTCTGAAGTGACTTAGAACAAAAATCACACTGAAAATTAAAAGCTGTATCTCTGTTCAAAACAAACCAAAACTGTATTTAAGATCTTCCAACCAAGAACATGAGCTGTCAATGTAGCTAGATGACCACTCAGCTGTTCCAAAGAGCAAGGTGGATGATATTCTGTTATCAAGTCAAATTCCAAGCAGGCAAAGATAATGCCCAATTTTAAAATTCCTTCATCTGCATAAGCAAAAGGTTAAAAAAAGATTAAAAAATACATAAATATGAAACATTTCTATAGGCATCACAAAAATATTTCCTAATATTTCCCTTTCCCAGAGTTTTGGGTCTCAGACTTGTCAGAAACTAAGTTTCTGTAGCTTAACCTGTTAATGCACATCAATTGATACATGTAAGAAAACACCATCTGTGCAATCTTATTCATGTTGGTTGTGAGGTAATTCAACTTAAAATTCTTTCACTGAGTAGACACATCACAGGCACTATAATCATAGCTGGAATGCACATAGTCACTTACCAAACAGAAGAAAATTCACTGTGACTGAGCTCTTAAGGATTTTCAGGCTTTTTCTAAATATCAGATATTGCATTGTGATGTAAATATTTTGTTCTTACTTTCTACACAGAATTATATGCAGAGAAATTCCAGGCCAAATGCCCAGTTAGACAAAATATGACCTTAGAGACTGAGACTTCCACAATCACCAGACCAGTCATTATTAATGTAATTCTTGAATCTAATGATTTCTTTTACATTTATTTTTCTCTAAACTGAGTACAGTATTAGTGACTACAGCCTACAGAAAATGAGCAAAACTATATTAGTAGGACAGTATGTCTAGCTTTTGGTTGTAAGAGATCTTCAAGTTACACTAGCAGCTCCAGGGAGTAATATGATAATTGATGAAAGACAAGACATTGGGTGAGATAGCTGACATTTTCTCAAATGACAAAGGTGTCCTTATTTGATATTTATTAAAAGCAATTCAGATGTTCTTAGATGAATTTAGACATATATATATATATATATATATATATATACACATACACAACATATCTAAGAACTATTCACAAAATGCAGTTCTGCATTCTCATGTGTAAGCAGTTTTATTAATATAAGGACTGTTCTATGAAAATGCAAAATTCAAATTAATTAAATTGCATTCAAACAGACCAAATAACTAATCTTAAGTGATTGATATATATGCACAAAAACGATGAAGAGAAAACATTTTCATATTTTTAATTAGATCTTTTGCCCTATTAATACAGTGCAACAAACTTGCTGAAAAAGTTTGGAAAAATTATTTCAACCTAAGCTGCAAGATTAACAGATCTAACACACCTTTGAAGACAGAGTGGAGAGCTATCTCTAGATCTGATAGAAGAGTGCAGCTCACAGGAGAGCTCCTCAGCAATCCCTTCTTGCGTCTCTCTGGAAGGTAATAAATAATTTTAAAGAATATACAGTCTATATTTCCCCCTTTCCCTCTCTTTTTTATTTTCCTACTTATACAAAGTCTGTTTTATCTGCAGGATTTTGATGACTTGTCAAAGGCACTCAGATGTATTTGGAGAAACATTGCCCCAGCAAAAACCCTCATCAAATGGAGATAACAGATGGAAATGAGACAAACAATTTCCTGATCTAAGCAGGCAGATTCAGGATTTGGTTTACAGTAGAGGGAGATGGGACTTTTGATGAATTCAGCCTCTGCATTCTTCTGTGAAAGCTTGACATGGGCTCTCCCAAAGTGATTTAATTTTCATTAGCACAGTATTGTTTAATGAAACATACAGAATATGCCGGCCTCCAAATCGTCTGTATGAAAACAGCAAGAAAGAAGAAATTTCCTAGGAATTAAACTTCCCCTTTATTACAGCAATCCTCCTCACAGACAAAATGATGTATCTGTTTTTATATACTATGTTAAAATTTTGATCTCCACCTAATGAAAAATATATTGGGCGCAGTGTATACTTCACTTGACTTATTTTTATAAAGGTCTTAGCTTTTAAAAGGAGAAAATAGAAGCTCTTTGTCTTGTAGAAGGTTTGGTATCTCTACTGTTACTTCTTTTCTTGACAAGTATCAGAAGATCTTGGAGAGGAAATTATCTAATTGCTTTTATATTTTGTGCCTGATAGGATCCATACCTGGATCTGAGGTTCTGAATTACCACAGCAAAGCCCTACTGCAATTTCTTAACCTTACTGTTTCTGAATTGGTTCTTATATCTGCATGCTTAAACACTTCATCTTATTTTGAGATAACTGGGCTTGCTGATGGAGATCGTGTCTTGGGAGGAACAATGAAAGGCCATCAGTGAACTGAATGTGCTTGGTTGATTCCATCTGAATTTTTAGGCAAAGCTAAATCAAAACCCAGGTCTCTGAGCCTGGGTTTGAGAAGCAAGCAAACAAGCACAAAAGATATTGCAAATTAAATTCACACTTCTGAAAATATAGTGGGTTTATGTAAAAGAGTTTAACCAGAATATATCTTTTTTCCTGTTTACTTTTCAAGTCAAAATAAAAGTACCTGAAGGATTTCTCCAAGACCTGTATTTACTTAAAATACATCAGTGAAAAATAAGAGTAGTTTTAAAGCTCTTAAAAATTATAAAATATCATTTGTTACTGAATTGAGAAACTAGTGTTACAAGGAGTGAAATTAATGTGCACCAGATTAAAAAAATTGGTATTTTTCATTATCATTTCTAAAGCCAGAAAACCTTTTCTTTTTGGAATTTCTGAACTGACACAAATGTCTTTAAAAAGGGCAATTAGTGACAAGTGACTATGAAGAACCCTGTGTTGAGAAGCTGAGCCTAAGCCTCTTGAAGATTCTCCATGTAAACAAGTCAGACCACATCACTCATTATCCCTCTTTTGTTTACTGGGAGAAAAGTTCAAACTATTTAATGAGAGGATTACCCATACTTCGACTCCATTGAAAAAGATTAATTGATATTTTCCTGTTAGGGGTTTAACCACTTGGATTTGGCCTCATATCCCCCATTGTTACTGATGCTGTGATCAGCAGAGCAAAGTTGCTTAAAGGTTAGACAAACTTTGCAGCATAAATTACACAAACTAATTTATGTTAAAGTTTGGTGAGCCTCTAAGCCAGCCTGAAGAGCTTCTATTAACTCCTCAGGTGTTCAGAAAAAAAGCTTCTAGAAAATAACATTATTTATGAACAAGTTCCTACTCTTTATACAGAATTTTATAGCATGTTGAAGCATTTGGATTCGGAATAGCAATTGTGCTACTGTAAGAAAAATATGTAACATTCAGAAAAGTCAGTACTACTAGTATTATTGACATTTCATTTTAATGTGCTTGTTTTCTAATTACATTTAAGATGTGGGGGGAGCAGGGCTACGAATCTTGAAATATATTTTTTCTTCAAAGCTTTAAAATTTTCCAAAAAATGAGTGTCTTGTGGACATATGGCTGCATATTTGGATAACACCATTTGCATTTTCAAACTTGCAATATTTTTAACCACTCATTTGGCTTTTGCTTTCAGAAAAGCAGACAGTTAGTGCATTCATTTGAAATTATTTAGTCTCTTTAACTCTTTAAAAAGACAAGAAAGGAAAGTATATTCATGAATCATTTAACATATATGTTTGTATTTATGCCTGAAAATGTAAACTGATAATCTGATATAGATTTATTGAGTAAAAAAATCAAAGATCTTGTAAATATTAGATATTCATAGATATTGAGGAAAGTAACACTATAAAACACATATGATTTCAAGATAAAATATTGGCATAAGAAAAAAATTGAAGCAGTTAACCCAAATGGAAGCAGTTAGGACACAACTACATAGGCTTTGATCCTATGCTTCAAATAAAACTGCTGGAGATATCATCCCTCAAAAAACAACATTCCCCATTCTTCTAGTGCCTATTGAATGTGTAGTATTTACAATTATTTATTCTGTTTTAAAAAAGATTTTGACTCTGTATTCTGTTCAGTAGTGGGAAAAGTATGGTATCTTCTAATAAAAATCCCAAGACGGTTGTCAAAAAAATCTTCTCCAAAATACAAAATAGAATTATTTTCAAAAGCAACAGATGAAGGAAATGAGAAAAATGTCAGAGGTCATTACAAGTAAAATAGAAGAATATATTTTAAAACACACTGCAAGTGAAATGGTAATGGAAAACTAATAATTTTGAATCACTTTTAAGGCACATAAAAACATGTATTAAAAATTTGGTCAATTTTTGTTTCTCTGGTTATAAATTATAGTTTTGAAAGCCTTGGGATATAATGTCCAGATATTTGATGAATAAAATAAAAAATTGACTCATTTTCAAAAGTTGATGCAGACAATTTCAACTATGTCAGAGTATTTGTCTTTAATGTACAGATTCTAAACTCTATATATGCTAAAATATGCAATAGACTGAAATTTGTAATATTGTGCATACATTTGGACATATTGCAGACATATTTGGACATATTGTGGACATATTTGGAATATTTCAGGTTTTTTTCTTAATTGACATATTATATGGATACTTATATTTTCAAGAAACAGCAATCTGTTTCATTTTGAATTATTTTTTTAATGTGTATATCTAATTATTACTTATTTATTAATTTCAGCAGAAGTTTAATTAATTAGCAGCTGATCTAAAGTATGACAAAAGTAAATACAAGCACTTACATTACTTCTGATACTGAACAAGTACAAATTTTATTGACCCCAATCCTGACAAATGTAGTTAACCTTATTGATTAACTCAAGCACTGAAATAGAGTGAAAAATGTTTTACCACAAGACACTATAGTATGACCACTATGTCAGATATTTCAGCCTTCAAGACTTAAATGCACAGCCTACATTGAACATATTGATTTTCCCAAATAGTCCTCCTATAATAAATACTAGATTATCACTGCAAGTCTCTGCAGACATGTTAGGTGATCACAGAATGGAGCTGTAATCAGAGGAAGTTCTGTGAAAGACAATCTTTCTTTATTCTCCTCCTCTGAGAAATTAGGCACAGAGGAAACAAGGGACAGCAGAAATCACTGCAGTTGTTCCTATAAAATCTGCTCTTAGATGGTGAAATATGTCATCTCAACACTTAAGCCTTCATCTTTCCAAAAGCAAAAGTTTTCAGAAATGTGTATAAATGTACTTAACATATTTTCTGTTTTTAATACTACTCTAATAGTAAGTTAATGTTTAAATTATTTAAGATGTAGCTGAGAAACACTTATAATGACAAAACAGCTTGTATAAACTGACTCTAATAAACCTTCATTTATGTAAAAGAAATAGAATCAATACATATATATTTTTTAAATCTGGTTGTTTGTTGGTTAATTAGAGCTAATATTTTTGTCATCTTGACACAGGATTATTTTTAGAATGTAATTTTCTTTTTTTAAACACTATGATTAATAATTAGATCTGTTAAAAAAAAAAAAAAGAGAGAAGACAAAGGATTCTATACCATGACATTTTCTAGCCTGAATTTCTAGCCCTTTTCCATTTTTTAAAAATTTCAAATGTACCTTTATTTCCTATGAAAGACCAGACAAAACCAGAAGGAACACAAGACTTTAACAAAACAGAAGACAGATGTCCAGAAATTATCAATTGCTAAAGCACACAGATTGTGATTAAATTTTAATGTGGCTTTTAACTTAAGTAAAGATTTTGCTTATTGAAGAGAAAGAATCCCAGAGAAAATATTGTTATTGATTTCATCATTTTAGATGTAACTGATCCCTTAAGTAATTTTTCTTGGTTTCAGTGTCAATTTTTAAGTGTCTTCTTAGACTTAGGAAATCATTAGAGGGCATGTTCATTTAAAATTCTAAGTCTAATGCATAAATTGTTCTCCAGTGGACTCAAAGCCACATCTGTTGAAAACAAAACAAAGCATTCAATGTACTGAGTAAAATCAAAACATAAGAGTAGAATGGTAAGAGAGAGTTAAATTAAGCAAATTAAATGGCATTAAAAAGTTTTTGATTAATTTAGAAAATGATTGCATGCTTTTTAAAAATGTATTGATTATCTCTATTGCTTTGAGAAAGAAAGCATAATGTGTACTACGACAACATGACAATCTTACATATGGTGAAATACATGAATTGCACACGTGGTTTTTTAGTAGAAGTGCATCAGGACAGAGGTTGCCCATTTCATATAAGCAAGATGCAGTGGCTTGGTTTGTTGATTTTTTTTTTAACAAGCAAAAAGTGAATTACGATGTTGCCACACTGATAAAGATGCAGTCCTTATTGTTCTGTCAATAAAATTAATTGCTAATATTGAGGAGCCATAATACCCGCTATCATGTTCTGATGTTTCATAAATATTTAACTGTGTAAGACTCCTGAGGTCAAAAGGGCCAATTCTATTTAGTTTCCTGAATAGTCATGCAAATTTGACTACTTTGAAAGTGAAGTGAATAATAATGACAGATATTTATATATAGTGTTCTCTGATACAGACATTCTGTCTCTACTTACTCCATAGGTTTAAAGTAGGCTTTTTGAACATAACCCTTGATGATTTTTCATAGAGAATTCTATTAGAGTCTAATTTCTGCTCCTTTAAACTTAATGTCTTACAAAAGAGAAAAGTAGTCATGAAGCTAAAATGTTTTGTAACACCTAAAACAATTCTAAACATATTTCTTGGCAAGTTCTGTATGTAAAGCCCATATGAGGAGGAATTACACACTGAGTCCTCTTTTCAGAATAAAGAATTTATCCATACTTCATATAAAGTTCTAGACTTTGAGAAGTGGACAGATAAATATTGGTCCAATTAAAACATCATTGATATTTAATTATTTTTACCAACCTTTTCTGACCCTGCAGCTCTCCTGTCCTCTTGTCCTCCCTCTACTGATTAGTCTATGCTTAAAGTCTACATTGTCACACTTTTTCCTCTATACTTGATTAGATTTGTGAAACTACAATTGTGCACAAAACAGGTGTTGACCTGTGTGAGTTTCACTGAAAAGTCAAATATATCAAATGAATCCTGTTGACAAGTCACAGAACATTTTTTTAACATTCATTTTTGGCTTGCACGCGTTCTTTGTTATCATTGCTTGCTTTATGTAAAGGGTCCCTAAATGTAAATTGCTCCTACTTACTTCTTCAAAACTCATGACAAATCAAAATTATAATTTGTGAAATATAATATGCCAAAAAAATAGAATAACAAAAATCAAGAATAATCATGTTAGCTTAGATTGAAAGCTTTCACCATACAAAAGGGAAAGTAGATGACTTAATGGGTCAAATGAGAGAATGAGAAGAGTTCAATCTTTTCCACTACACACCTTGTCTGTGATCTACTCCTGTGGCAAAGTAATAACCTATCTAATTTTCTTCTGTACATCAGCTTCATGAGTCAGTGAAAACATTTCAGCTCTAAATATGAAATGAGAAAAATGTGAACTAAAACCCAAAGAGATGCAACCATGATTAAGACAAAAACCATTTAGGTTAAAGGATCTACAAGAAACACTGCCTGAACACAAAAGACAGTATGGAGCCATTTATCATATGCAGACATATGCATTTATCATATCAAACATCATGGACTTTGGTGTGGTACATGTTGATTAGTACTATCCCTCTAATGACAATTGCAGTCATTTAATACACACAGCAACAATGCAGCAAGGCAATGAGGAGCATTTCAGACTCTGGTAAGACCCAAGCTCAGAATGGCACGAGTGGTTTGGTTTATGGGAAGAGTTCAAAAAAGCACATGAAAGCAAAACAAAATCAGCTAACTCTCCAAGGCAAGACGTATTTTATGTGTCTGATACTTAACTCAAAGCCTCTAGTGGCATCTTCTTTGTGTAAATTAAACATCTCTGATGTGGCTATATTACAAAATAAACCATTAATAGTTCTTGCATCTCCAGAGCTCCCTCTCCTGTTTACGGTCAGCAGCCAGCCTTCTTTGGTTCCTATTCAGGCAACCCAGACACTCATGGGTCTCAATCAATTTAGGCCATGTGATCTGACTGTCATAGGTTACAGAATTTTTTTCCAACTGTGTCTCTGCTGGAATTCAATGAAAAAGTTTCTGTGCCAATATCTACAGACATTTGTATAGAAAACAGTGAATAAGATTTGTTGTACCATAGAACCACCTTGAAAAATTATTGAGGAAACTTCCAAAAAGACATTTATTAAGTGCATGCAAATGCCCATAACAGAATTGAGAAACTGATCTCAGGCAGACACAGTAGTTGAGGTTTTTAAAAATTTTAATGTTTTCTTAAGAAAATTTAGCTAGATATTGTTTACTACAAAACAGTTGGCCTAAATGTATCTGGTGTTACATTATTGATGAGGAATATAAGACTTATTTTCAGAGTTGCTTGAAATTTTTCCTTATGTGGTTTCTTTCAGTTAATTGTAAGTTTGCCAGAGTAACTGTTTCAGGCATTAATTTTTCATGCTGAATATCTAATTTAGCCCGATCATTCTGAAAAAAAAAAAAATTAAACTAGAACCATTTAGGCCATTTCCAAGAGCAAGGATATTGAAAAGACATCAATTTCTTGTAATTTCAATTAATTTACTACATGCTGTTCTAAATGTCACACTACTCTTCTGCACTCACACACAAAAAATGGTGGTCGCCACCTCAAGAAGCTTATATTCCAACAGTCAAGTGAGTAACAACTCAGATTTAAAAGCCAGGGAAGAAATACATGGAATCAAGGAAACATTATTGGACATCATGGTAGCATCATGTCAGTAGATGACCAGGAATCTAAATTCTGTTGGTCTTGTTTCAGTCTTCAAAAAGGGGTAATATCACTCTTACCTCTGCTAAAAATGGAACAAAAATAACTAACTGACCAACTAAAAAAAAAACAAAATTTTAGTGGAAGTATGTTGAGAAAATATGTTGTTTTGTTTTTTTTTCCTTGAAAACAAATATGGAATAATTCTCTGAAAGGAAAACAGAGTACCAAATCACACTACCATTTGAAGGATAAAAGGAAACAGTGAGAGAAAAGAGGAGAAAAACATAATCTTTTCAGTAAAGGCAAATATTTGGACTTCCTAAATATAATATCACTCTGCCTACTACTTTCAGTTATGTCTGTTGTGGGGATTTACCTTCTACTACTTCTGCTGCAGGAACACATCACTCCATCAAAGAAAATAAAACCTTGTTTGCAAAGTTATTTCACGTCTTAAAAAATACCATTTTACATTCCTAGAGTTAATCCTAGAATGTGATTTCTAGAAATTCCAATTCTCCAGTTTCAGAATTTTCTAGGAAATATTCTGGCAATATTTTCAAAATTGATTTAATCTAATATTATTCAGTAGAGACAGAATAAAAATTTCAAGTTTTTGAAAGAAGTGAACTAACTAGTCATTTGAATAAGAAAATAATTCCTGAGCAGAGAGAATTTTGTTTTGCTCAGTACTGGAACTTCCAGTGCTTATCAGGTTTAAGCAGATGATTGTGGGAATCTATAAGTTCCTTTAAGATTCCTTCTCTTGCCCCAAAAGTATCACATCTCTTTTTTTCTTTAGAAAGCCTGTTTACATGTTTACATTTAGAAAGCCTAATATTCCCTTCACCTTCTATGTTCTTTCTAATACACATCTATGTATTTCAAGTGAAGAGACTGACTCTCATGCAACACTATGAAGATTAGATGTACAAAAAATGTTGCGATGGAAGATCTCAGGCATCATAAAAATAGCAACAAGATAATATCTTTGTTTTCAGAACAGCTTGCCTGTAATATTCTACCAGTAATATTTTAGTAGGGCAATAGATGAACATATCAGTTTAGATTAATTTGTGTAATGGCACATTTAAGAGACTGACTTTTTGAAGTTTGTTCCATCTCCACGTGTAATTTTTGGCTCCAGCATAATCACTGCCGTACTGTCTTCTTGCACATGGTAAACTAGCCATCTGGATAGTGTGTCAGCATTAATGTTTTCACACCCTCAGCTTCCTGTGCTAAATGAAGTCAAATTCTTGAATTATGGCAGCCCACCTGCACATAATTTTTTCCATAGCCTGTGACTACGACTTTTCTTCCAGAAGCATACAACTAAATATTACTATTCTGAAAACTGTCAGGTGAGTTTCAAAGGCCCAGGAGTTACTTGTACTTTGAATTGCCCATGGAGAGAGAACTGACAAGACTGTAGCCTAAAGTCAAGAAGGATTCAATATTTCTTGTGAGCCCTTTCAGGTCCACTGTCTCCATTCATTTTTCAAGCATTCATAGGGCAGTTTTTACTGATTTTCACACCTGTGAGACCATAGTTGGAAATTAAGACAGAATGCTGTCTTGGTTTCTGTTTAATTCTGGACACCAGTCTGGCTTTGGCTCCATTTGCGTGTGCTTGTGTTATGTTAAGAAACAGATTGCTAGAGAGAAAAGCACTCAAAGCATGATGTGAAATGTATTTCATATCTTCAAAGATTTCTGCGTGGTTGATACATATAAAATTTAATAGAAGATATGAAGGAGAGAATTCAATGGACAACAAATCCCCGGTTCTAAACCAAAAAAGAAATTGAACCAAGATGTAAATATAAAAGCACTTATAATATGGTTACAGTCCCACAGAAAACCAGTGCTTTGGGCATGTATCATCAGAGATTCTAATAGTGATTTTCCATTCAGAGGTCACCACCTCTTTTTTAATTACCTACTTTTTCTTTAAACTTTCTGAAAGAGCTTACCGTGATTCCTCAGTATTTGGAGAAATAATAGGATCAATTACAAAAGCTAACATTCTTTGGAGTTGTATTTCTGTAGGTTCTTCAACAAGTGAGTCAGAACAAGGCTGAAGTTGAGATGTCAAATTGTCCTTGTCTTCTACTAAAAAATGTCTGTGAGACAGCAGCTTTGTGAATTTTTGTCCTAATTCTTGACTGAACTATACCCTTGATGGAACATTCATAAGGAAGCTGATAGCCCAAAAAAAAAGAGAACTGTGTGATTTTATAATAATATCTTCCCTTGCAGGTGGAGAAAGGTCCCAAACCTTCTGTTTATTCCTCATTTTCAGTTGCAGTTAAATTCCTGGAATGCAGAGGGATGACAGACTTTTCCCTATAAAATTTTGACTCAATTTTAGTATTTAGAGTTAGGAAGGAACTCCAGAAAAGATAATTTCAAGATGAAAGGAAAAAAGTGTGCTTTCCTATAGATGATAGAGCCAACATCAAGCAAAGTAATCATGTACAAAATTAGGCTTGAGTTTGATTGACATGTATGGCTCAAACAAGCAACGGGAAATGCAACTGTCAAGTGCAGCATATAGATTTATTTCTTTCCCATTGACTAAAAATCTTAATCATAATACATTCCCTCAAAGAGACTTTACCCACAATTCTTTCCTTATACTTCTCCCAGGTTAACTTAATCTTAAGAAATTAATGCTGTTAGTATTTATTTACTTCTAGCATATTATATTCACATTTACTTGTTACTCCAAACCTGTTCTCTATCCTTATTTTACTGTTACTGATTGCTACCAGCAAAAAAACCACAGGGATGTAGAAGAATAAGCCTTAGAAAGAGAGTGAAAACACAATGTAAGGATGAACCAATACACACAGGAATCAGTCAGCCCTTTCATTGATCCCAATGGGTATGGAATCAGTCTTATTCTAATTATTTTTTAGTGTCAACACATTTCATCAAAGACACATAAGAGTATTCTGTTTCTCACTGAAATCTAAGCTAGAATGAAGAGTTGATAATATAAGGCTTGGGGAATTTCAAAACCTAAAAATATTCTCTTAAATAAGGCAAAGAATCTCATGGAGTTTTTGTTAGTCCTAATTCTAAGTTTTTTGTTCCTCTTTATCTACAAAAGCCAAGAATCATGTGTATATTTTCTGAAACAGTAGAGCATCTCAACATCTTTCAGGCTCTTTTTTGTTGGAGGGCATCACATTTAGCTGTCTTCCTCAAAGAACTCCTACAGAGCTAAAAGACAGAGGTTGCTAGGTACCCTGAGCTGCTTTCTGACACTTTGTTGACTGTATGGGGAGGTAGCAACCAAAATCTGCCACCAAATCTAAATAATTTAAACTTATATAGCAGTGCATCAGTCTTTTGCTTCCCTTTCCACACTACAGTGAATCACTCATTCCTGCCTCTGACATCTGTGAATAATATTTTCTATCTTATTACAACTAAAAGTCACTCACATACTGGGATTTGCACCAGGTTTTAGCAGTGTAATGAGCCATAAGTCATGAATATTCACTGGGAAGATGAGCAAAAATACCATTACCCAGTTAAGTCCTATATATCAGTAAGTATGTAGGTTAATATTGGCAATTATTCCCTATCCATCTATGTAAAAGATTTGCAAACTTTTTTCAACTTCACCTTTTTCTTAAACCATGCTGAATATAGCATGGTTTATATTGTCTGCTATTAACAGAAACAACAGGCCTACAGGTATTTTTATGGACATTTAAAATAACTCCAAAACATTTAGAAATTAAATTATATATTTGTGAGTGAGTTTGAATATATATATGGACACAGGAATGCAGGTGAAACATGGAACCATTCCTGGCATATCATGAATCTCTAACCTTTTTCATTGACAAACTCCTGAAAAACACCCAACTGGTAGGGGAAAACACAACATTAGCATGTGAGAGAACCCAAGACAAAACTTGAATATCATGAGCTATGCTACTCTTTTCATGGTTTTAATTCAACAGATTAAGAGTTACAACTCTTAATCCAATAGCTCTTCAAATTCTTACCAAATTTTATGACTATCTCAAACACAATGGTTTTTCAAAAACATGTGAGAAATAGTACTTCTGATATTCAAAGAAGCCAATCATTATTATAAGCGGCAGTCTTTATAATTTGTGTAGACTATATATTCATCTCTAGAACCTAAAACTTGGCAGCATTGTGTGAGAATTTTTTTTTTTCAATTACAGTGTTCTTCAGCAATATAGAGGTTACCTCAGGGCAGTTCTGCATAAAGTAAATAACAGGTTACTTCCCATAAAAAATATACTAAAATAACAGTGGACAAAGGATCTTCCTCTCAAAATTGGCAGAAGCATCTCTGCATAAAATGTGATTCTGAAGTTTCCAGGAAAATATTCAAAGAATATTCCAAGAAGGTGCAACTATGGAGCTGTTAAATCAATCAGCACTAAGAGGAAATATTTATTTCTATATTTTCCATCTAGAACTACCTGCAGTAACTTCTCCACACGTAACTGACCAGGCTCAATACAGCTTCTGAGTCGCATCAGAGAATGCATCTGACGCTCACAGAGAAGTTGGTGTTGAAACTGGCAAAGTAACCTATGACTCTCTGAATAAGATGCAAAGGCCCCACCTCTTTCATTTCCTTTGATTAACCAAACCTTTAGCCACTTAGAAATCACAAGATTTGATATTTTACACAATGTGCTATATATAATTTTTAAAGTGATTTTCCCTTGCACCATTTATTTTGTTT
Organism: Ammospiza caudacuta; assembly: GCF_027887145.1. Classification (NCBI taxonomy): domain Eukaryota; kingdom Metazoa; phylum Chordata; class Aves; order Passeriformes; family Passerellidae; genus Ammospiza; species Ammospiza caudacuta. The sequence continues at coordinate 38,419,809 of NC_080598.1, read as the reverse complement.
AGCACAGCTCAGATTCTCTATTTTCTTATGTTAACAGATAACATTAAAGATAGGCTTTGAAAAAGGACTCTGCTGGAATATGCACAAATTCATTCTTTTTACATCAATGGGATGCTTGATAGTATTTCCATTCTCTCTTGATCATTGGAAAAACAGCAGACGATATAAATAGGATTTAAATCCTATTGAAAGCTAATGCTTTACATACTGCTAACTGGTAGCTCTGCTCAAAATTAGATGTTTTCTGTTGTAAACAAGGTCAAACTGACAAAGTAGTGGGATTTTGTTAGAATCTTAGGGTCTTGTTACATGCATTTTAGGTCAGATACTGTTTGCTATGAGAGAACAGTGGTTTATTGTAGAGTTGTCAATTTAAATTAAATTACGACTTTTGAGAAACTAACTTGAAAACTTAAAGCAGTCATATGATATTATGCATTACATCTTCAGCCCATTAAGGAATCCTAAAGTAAGGTAAGCAAAGACAGAAAATACTGGTTCAAATTTCAAGCCACAATAAGTGTGAATATACCCTCAATTTAATAAAATATATAATGCAACTTCCTGAGGCTTAAATTTCTTACAATTGCACTTGGAATGGGCACTTGTTTTCCCATTATTGGCCACTTTAATCTACTTATACCCTAGTTGTCTCATTTAAAGATCACTTTATAGTACTGGGTGATGTGCATCTGAGGTCTGTGTTCCACTATTGCCTGACGCAACACAACAGTTTACAAATTTCTGAACTTGATCTGAAAGCTGATTTAAAAATCTATACAGACAATCAGATTTCCTTGAAAATATATACACACAAGTCTGCTGTGAGGTGGCTAAAATGAAGTAAATTTAGTTTCAGGAGACAGGAAGAAAGCCAAGGCTGAAAAGTAAAGATCTAGAAGCAAATGGGCACTAGCACTGACCAAGTTTGAAACCCATCCCTCCCCAGAGAAAATTAGAAGAGGGCAAGGAAGACAGCCTTTGGAAAAGTAGAATGTTTGTGCTTTTCTTTCCAGCAGACTGCATTAAATATTCAGCAAAAGGCGGGGATCAGTTTACATTACTCTTCTTGTTTCTCGTGTATCGGCTGACAGGTGCTGTAAACATACATAGACAAACATGGTCCTATCCTTGCAATGCTCCAATAACCGAGGGCAGAAATACTTTTTTTTTCCTTTAGCAGCAACATTTTGATACTTACAGCCATAATACATTAAGATCAGGTTTGCATTCACTGCCAAAATTAAAACTTTTTTTGTCCTATTGTATAATATAAGATTTAATTCTTAGACACCCAGGGCAGGAAGATGCTTTGCAGTTGATTTGAAAGCATATTTGTGTGCTTTTATTGAGAACATAATAAATAATCATTTCAGCTAAACTCCTCTCTGGTATTTAATGACAATTAAAAATAGTATAAACATCTCAGGTCGACCTCTTGGTTTTACAGCTTGAGGAAAAGCACATACCAGTGTGAAACAGCTGACCTTGGCTAAAAGATGGAAACTAGTATTTAAAACATTCACTCATTCATGTTTAAGAGATGTCATGGTAAATAAATAATGACTGTTTACACTTAGTCCTAAATGTCTTCTTTTTCCACACCATAGGCAGCTATTTGGCTGAGATGGTATCATTCACTGATCTAATCACACTGTACCTTATTTCTCACTTGAATTGTACTTTTGGCTGTCACTTGCTCTTTTGAACAAAGGTTTACACTATGAAAGGATATCATAATAGCATATCTTTTTTTTACTAAATTGATATTCAAATCAATAACGATAAGGGCAGTCTTCTCTATGTACCTAGGAAAATGTACCATCTGCATTTGGCTTCTGATATTCTGCTGTGAGCAAAATTTAAGCATAAGGAAGTGTTTAAGACTCCCCTTAAGTTAAACTGCAATTCTAAGTATTTTATAATCTTCACAACAGTCAGAGCCAGTAAAATCGACCCTGTATATTTTTATTTCATCTCTGCTGGATCATATGATATTTAATAATTGGTTCTGGCACCTCATTGCAAATTATTATAACTTTGAGATTCAACAGTTTTATTGAACATATGGGCAGCACAGTCTCAGAACATATATATGATACAGACTATCAAGAGGACCTTCTGTCATGTTTTGGTGAGCTTTAAAGGGTCAGGTAAATTTTGTTGGGTAGATTTGTGCTGTGTTTCCACATTCTTTGTTTTGTGTTTATTTAGTGGGCTACTTTTTTTTTCCCTTGTGTTAAAACTCTTTCCTGTAAAGACTGACTCCATCCACAACTGCATTTGTTGATACTGATGTGTGTACTATTCTATCAGGCTTCTATGCAGTATTGAAAAGCAGTGGCTGGAATGGCCAGGAAATTACAATCATTGGACCTTAGTGAATGACTTTCCTGTCACATATTGTATCAGTACCATATTGCATCATCACTACATAAAGTTTCTGGTAGCAGAAAAACTCATATCAATAAAAATAAACATACTTGAGAAGCCTCATTATTGATAGTGTACTTGATGGAAATTTGATAACAAAATTAAAATTATTATTTAAGAAACCTATACACTGCAGTATATTTATGTCTGGAAAAATATTGTACCTTCCTGCAACATAATTTCTTAAAGCAATGCTATTTTGGGGCAGCTCTGGCTTCTGCATCCATACCTAATCTGATTTTCATCTATGAGTCTGCATCATTTGCTGTATTAGACTATACATGAATAGAAGCAATTGTGCGTTCCCTGAATACGTAAATGTCCCATAGATTTCAGTAGGAAATGTGTGTGTGAAAGTAATAATATCCAGCCATTATGTAGATTATACGCAAATAATTGCATAACAAGTTGTACTGAAAAATAAATAGAGATGGCTTGCTGACACATGTATGTGCGTGTGTGTGTATATCTTAAAAAAGAAGCCTCATTTACAAAAACTGCTTTATTTCATCTTAATTCTGCTAAAAAGCTAACCACTCTGTCACAGTATTTTCTCCTCTACTGCCTTTTCAAGGTTGTGAAGGTGAAGAATTAGGAGCTTAATCAGCATTTACATGTTTCTCAGTGCTTACTTTTACAATGCCAGGCTGTGCTTTTATTAATGGGGTTTTTAAATCTTTCTTCATAAATTCATTTCTAGATATCATATATGTTGGGAATACCAAAAGAAAATCATCCCATGGTTTTTGGACCTTTTAGGTTTTATTGGCACACATTCAATTGATTTTTACAGCTAAGGTTGGGAAATATTATTTAGGATTATCATCTGTGAAAGTAAATTGTGTGAATTCTGGTAATGAATTTGAAGAGCAGTTTAAAGGTTTAGGTATACCTGATTGCTTTCACAGAAGATGTATAAATACTAGAATTATTGGGAACCAGAATGATTGCACCTTTAGGCAGCAAAGCTCTTCCTAGAACATGAACTAGTTTTGTGATTACTTGCCTGGCATAATTTGAACCAGTAGGTGGAGTCCTTGCTAATAATAATTGCATGAACAAATCTTGTTAATATACACTAAGGGCAAGATATTTTTCATATAATAAACTGCTAAAATCATATTTGCTTTAGGCTTCTTGTATTGGTATAATTAGCTAGAAATAGCAGTAAAAGGGCAGAGATAAAATATGCATAGACCTATAGCTATCTTTCAGAAAACAGAAGAAAACACAGTTTGAAAGAGCCAAACATTCTTCAGAAGAGGTCTTTTGGAAAAAATACTAAGCATAACTTGATAACTAGAAAGCTGGTTGTGCTGTTGATTTGGCTTATTGTTGCTGCTATTTTCTTTTTTATAAATCAAGATACTTTTCCAAGTGCTTCTCAAATTTCAAAGATTAAAAATCTTCCATGATATAGTTTCACTGAAATCCAAGGTTTTATGTACGAATTGGTACATATTATAATAACAGTACATATTATAATAACATATGGGATTGTTATTATAATCTAGAGGTGTTTGTATAATAGGGTGTAAGTTAAGATAAGGGGAGTGTGACTAATAGTTTATAAACTTGAGTTTTCAAAAATTCCCATTTTATAGCAGTCTATGGGTACCTGAAGTGTATCAAAAATTTTGGTAACAAAGCTCTCTAAAAGCTTGTACTTTTGGGTACATGCCAAAAAAAAAAAAAAAAAAAAAAAAGGAAAGCTTTTAGAGTGCCTAATGGCAAAGGCAATCTAAATTTATTTATCATAGGCAAGCGGCCTCCCTTTTAGGTAACTGATGTCTATGTTTGTTCACATTTTTGTTTTACTCTCCAATTCACGACCTATTACAAATTTAATGGAAAAGTTTTACAGAAAATGAAAATGTACCACAAAAAACATGTGTAATGATTCAAAGTACCTATAACCTCCCACGAGAAAAAAAAAAATCCATATATTCTGCTGAGTTATTTCAGTAAAAAACTGAAACAAACAAACAAAACTGAACATATATGTCCCATATGAGTGAGTGGCCTAAATTCTAGAAGACTACACATATTTATAGCCCCTTGATCCTTTTTGAAAGAAAAATTTGCCCACTTTCCTCTATTGTTAAATGCAGAACTTCATGATATAACTCTGGGAAATGGTTTAGCACTGAGGACTGAAGGGGAGGTTGTTGACTGAAGGCTAGCATAGTCTGAGATCTGAGGTCCCAGGGAAGGACAACATTTGAAGATCACCTTCCCTTTTTCATTTACCCTGTGACTACTTTAAAGGTCTTTCTTAGCTTGTGTGCTATGGTGTATGGCATTGTTAGGTATAGAAATATAGTACTATGTAGAGGGCATCTCATTAGTGATAGTAGGGCCAGATACAAAATTAGCAAGTTCTTATGTGAAGAAGGGAGTGCCTAGAACTAAAGTTGGTTGTTTCTTCTGACCTCTGGAAGATTCCTCATATTTTACCCTCAAAGTTCTTGACATACTTATTCATACGTGTCTAGGTATGGATTCATATTTTTGTGAGGATAGCACCTGACTTCCACCAAAATGAAAGTGGCTATAAGTCAGGCATTCCTTCACCCAAGTGCCTGAAAGCTATTCAACAGCTAATCCTCCAAGTCTCCTTACATGCACCAAAACTGTAATCCCCACAAAGTGAAATGCATCTGCTACAGTCTCCTAAAAGACAAAATGGTGTCCCTTTTTTATATAATTGCCTTTCCTGTGAAATACAAGCACGAGATTCATTTTCCTCCATTGCCTATGGGTGACTAATCCTACATTTTCTTTTTTTTCCTAGGAGATGGCCTACAGAATGGCTCAAGTGTAGGAGTGTCACTTTCTATCCTTTCCACTGAAGCTTTTTTTATGAGAAAACCATAAGAAAGCAGTACTAAGCAAGCTTTTGGACTGCTAGCTTGTGAGTTCTAATTCCTTGATTCAAGTCCTCCTCATATATAGATTTCAAGTTAAATCTAAATTACCATAGAAAAACTTCAGCCTAGGTGTATTTACAATAACTTTGGGAATTGTTAGAATCACAAGGGAAAACATAAGCAGAAAAAAAACCCCCATAAAATACAATGCAGTAAAAAAATATTTCTAGTTTACATAGATGATGCATATTCTGGTGCACACAAAAATGGAACAAAGAAAAAGCTTAATTTATTTTCCAAACCTTTTAAGTGAAGAAGGAGACTGATGCTTTCAATCTGCTTAGACAATTTTCCCTCAATTGACATATGAGGGCCCTACAGTAGTGAAACGTGTTGATCCAAAATTCATCCATAACTTTACATTGTCAACTCTCGTGTACCTTTCAGATATTTTTTGGTATCTGCTCTAAAAGAACATAGAATCAATGTTATTGGTTATACTAGATTAAGACAGAAGACCAAATCACAGGGCTAAAGAATGAATTTTCACCTTTGGACCAAAAGCAGATTTATCAAAGAGCTGACCAAGGAAATCTTGAGATTGTCTTACCACAAATCACATCTTTAGTTCTATTATCTGAATGGATTTACTTCCACTCTAATATTATTCAAGCCCACTCTACTTTTTTTTCTAGGTCTAAAATCTTGTGGTTTTTCATATGCAGAACAGCATTTCTAGAGACATATTTTTACTGTTTGAATCTTGGAAAACAGTTCTGTGAGTCTGCACCTCACTGGACCAAATGGATAAACAAGATTATTCATCTTGAAAGACTGGCACCTTGCAGTGAAAGATACACTGGGGCAGATACTTTCTATAGTAATGCAAAGTAAACTTAAGTACAGTTCATTACCATTTGATTAGATTTTGTGACCATAAAATGTTTTTACAGATTTAATATTTTTTTAAGCAGGCATAGACACCTAATTATAGGACATCTTACCTGCATGAGTATCTCATTAATTTCTCAGCACTGTACAAAGACTACATATCAACACATATTTTCCGTACTGTATATGTATATTTTAACATGTTAAGTTAGGAAGGAATCACAAAAACTTGGGTCAAGTTCTGAGTCAATATCTGATCATAAATGGATTTTATTTGGATGTGACTTTTAGCTACTGTTTCAAGAATGCTGATAGCCATGAGGTCCCAAAGTTAAGCCTCTAGATAAGTTTCTTGCCAGCTGAGAAAAACAAATCATTCAGAAAAAAGTACATCTCACTTGATATGTCAATAAATAGGGATAAGTTCACTTTTTAGAATTTCCATGCCTGTTATTTAAGGGTCACTGCACAAAGAACCTATTTAATAAATTATCTAAAATCTACTTAAAGTATTATTCAAGAGTGACATAGAAGATGCCTGTAACACATCCACGCAGTATCAGTATTACTTACCCAGAAATTCTTAAGATGTACATTAAATAAAGCAGCGGCTTTCTTGGAAGAAGCCTGCCTTGGCTTGCAACCATACAGAGACATGGCCAGGCAACTCTGTCACAAAGCATCCACTGCAGTCTTCTCTACTCAAAACTCGTTTCTTCAAATCTTTACCTGATCTCCAGCCTGAATATCCAAGAAGTGAGGTTGGCATTTTCGTTTCCCACACTACAGTCACAATTCCATTTAGAACAGGTTGTGCCATTCTTGCACAGGTGTGTGTTTGAAAAAAACAAAACTGGTTAATCCACAGAGTAATCTCCTGTGAGTTTTTTACACCTTTCCCTTGCCTGTGCCAATGCTTAGCTGTCTGTATTCAGCTGTGTGTTGGACTGCTCCAGTGCTCTGTTCCATGAATCATGACAAGGTGATGACTGTCATGCTACCTGGCTTGATGGCTTTGGAACAAAGGACTGTACACCAGAAACCCTCCACATGTATCATGTAACATAGTAAAAGTGAATATTTTTCTGATTTTTTCCCACTCCAAAAATCAAAAAAATTAGATCGTAGTTACAGATCCCTTCATAAAAAACCTACTGGTCTCATTTAGTCATTGAAATTTATTAATGAAATGACAAGCACAGGCTGAGTGCCTTGGATCCTGCTAAAGTCATAGGTCCAGGATGCTAAGCATCATTTTCAGGAAGAAATGAAGCTTTAATTTTTCTGTGGCTCCCAACATCACCTCAATTTCGAGTATGCTCCAATAGCTTTGCCAATATGCACCTGAGAGGTCTTTTCTGGTTTAACATATTCCTTAGTCCTCTACCCCTCCCCCAACTATTTATCTCTTTTTATTCTGCATGTGTCATTGCTTATGTACACACTTAACATATTTTTATTCCTCTCATTTGAAAAAAAATATTTTGAGTTCACTTGCTTTTTTGTCAGTTGTCATTCATTTTACCTTGTTTTGCTTGCTTCAGTATGTTACTTCCCCTTATATTGTGAACTATGTCATCTGTGCCAATGTACATCCCTTGATAGTGAGTATGCAGTAGACTTTACTGAGAAATAGAAAAGAGAAGTGTTAGCCACTGCTCTCACCAAGATTATATTCTCTCTTAATAGAAGCTGTTGATAGATCCTGTGAGGCTACAACACTTAGGGTGTTGACTTGTGGAATGAAATCCTCTACACACAAGCACAGCAAAATATTTTGGTGAAAAGTAATTATCAGAAATAGTGACACGAGTAAATTAGTTAACTACATTTCAGCAGGAAGCTTGAGTTACCCCTGCCCGTTCTTGTTCCAGACCCATCTAAAATCAGCAGTTCAGCTTAATGATGTCACAACATTTGCCAGGCTGTGGGCACTGAAGAGAAGACGTGAAAATACTCCCACTGAATCAGATCCTCTCCTCTCACTAAGCGCAGTTAAACAGCCCATCTGTCTCACATTGGAACTGATATCTTTGAAACATCATTCTATTATTACCACTGTGGTTCTAAAAAACTATCCTTAATTTTAGACATCATACAAGCAAGTTTTTAAATTCTCTGGATGTTGTTAACCCAGATCTGAAACGCTGACACTGAACAATGCTAGCAAGCTCCTCTCAGTAGGATATGGCTCAAGAACTGTACATCACCATTCACTTACCGAGGGTAACCTTTTGTGAAATACAGATATCCTAAATTTAAAAAAAAAATCACAACAAAGAATCCGACCCCTCCCTAATCTCTAATAATTTTGAAAGTGTGAATTGAAGAGGACTGAGAGACAGATGGGTCTGGATGATCAAGTTACCTGTTATAGCGGCACATCTGCCAGGGCAGTCAATCACTGTGATGTCTCTGACAGGTCGATGGAGACTGACTACGAAAGGCTAAAGCTGCACTTGAATTTGCTCTGGTAAAAAAAAAAACCTGTCTGTAGCACACAAATCCTTGGAAAAAGACTACAGTCACAATAAAAAAATCATAGTGCATTGAGCAAGCATAATTGTGAAATAGATCCATTCTTGATTTTGTTTGGGGCTTTTCTGCTTCAGGAATCAATCAAAAATGGAAAAAAGATGGAATAATATAAATATATTTTGGTAAAATCATTTCACAACAAAGGAGATGATAAATATGAATCACTAGAATAGAAAGAAAGGTTAAGACTGTCAAGTAACAAAACTAAATAAACTGTGGCACTGGAGTAGTTTATTTTTTCTGAATCTATGATTACATTAATTTGCATTAACCATGATGTCTTTCTTCTGTGTTTTCCAGTATATTTATTTTCAGAGCTGCTGCTCTATATGCTAAGGTTAATTGTCCTGAAAAAAGCTTACACTAGGAAGTACTGTGTACCAAGAAGGTTTTTCACAGTTACAAACAACTTTTAGATTTTTGTTACATACTGCATATGTGTTAAAATGAGTATAGTGCTAATTGGATTGCTATTTTACCACATTTGCACCAATATAATTTCTACTTCTTGGACAACAGAGCTCAGAACAGTGTAAATACAAGGCTAGAGAAAGTGCTCCAGGATACAGCAAAACCCTTTACAAGCTCCAAAGGTTTTGACTCTTTAAGAGAAATTATATTGTTCAATGAAGGTCACACAAACTCCTATAACAGGGAGAAAGCACCAAAAAGATATCATTCAAATATACCTTTTACAAATATAGTATTCATTTAGTTTTCAAACACATTTTTGAAACAGTCACAATGAACGAGGTATTACCTGGAAGACAATGACTGAACATTAAAAAAGCCCTTCATAGCTCTGAACTGCAAAACTGATAAATACCTATGGAATACTAATGTAGTACGGTTTTACTTATCATTAGTCTGGCACCCATTTTTTAGTAATCTTCATCAGACTATTGCTATGATAAGTGCTTTCTCTAGAAATGTAGTTTCCTGGCACAAACACAATTCTATTTTAGAATGCTTAGTTCAAGATGTCTGAAAATAAAATTAGTCTTATTTGTGGGCTTCTAATACTTTCATCAAATATATTTGACATTTTCTGGCATGGTAGAGGCCAGAACCATCACTGTTTCTGAAAGGAATATACTTGTTGATTATCAACATTGTGTAAACTGGAAAATACTATATTTATATGTATATTGTAAAAACTTGAGATGCTGAGCTAGAATAAATGTAATTTAGACTGGGTTTAGGTTTTGAATTTGGGCAAGGTATTAAAGAAACCTCACTAAACAAAACAGCATCCATAGCTGAATTTAAGGGGCTTGGAACTAAACTAACAATATGTATAACTTTTATACATGTTTCCTCCACAAGAGCATTCCTAACAAATTAAATGTGCTCAGTGGAACTGCCACTCTCGGGAAGGATGCTCACAAAGCTGCTTGCAGGTGTGCCTTTAGTTTTATTTCTGTTAAAGGAGAACACAATACCTCAAGAAAACCAGGAGAAGAGAAGATTCAGTTGAGGTCATGTAATACTAAGGCAGAGTGATGATGAATACCACAGGAAAACATGTAAGACAAATAAATGTTTATTTTTCCAAATGTAGCAGAAATCCATGTCTTGCTAGAAAATGGGTAATAACAACAATAAGATTGTTGACATCAAAATGGATTGCATAAGATGCATCAGAAAGTGTTTTGTGGTGGAATGCCTGATGATGGAGATGCTAAATGATATCTCTTATAGAAATATTTTACACAGAATCACAGACAGTCACTCGGTTTGAAAAGACCTTCAAGATCATTGAGTCCAACCCAGAGATCATTGAGTCCAGACCAGATTTTAGTTTGTTTGATGCTTCTTAAGTAGGGGAAATCATAATTTTTTTAATGCCTTAATAGATTTACTTTTGCAGATGGGGTCTTATAAGAATGACTACTATAAATGGATTCCACTTTTATGTTGCCATTTTGAGATATCTAAAACCAAAATGATATTATTTGCATGTTTTTATTTCTTTTACCCAATATATTTGATAGTCTCAGGCATGGTAAAGACCAGTGTGCTTCTGTAGTCTCAGGCATGGTAAAGACCAATGTGCTTCTGTATTTTTAATTTATAAATTACCTAAACTGCATAAACCAAAAAATTTTTTTTGTATCAAAAGCCTCAGTAAAAAGGCTAATTTCATAATAAGTTTGCTGTATCAAATAAAATGTATTATAAAATAGATCCTTATATAGATTGCATAGCAGGTCTAAGCCTAATCTGCTCGCCTTCTGAACCAAAAACATTTGCTGAGATCATTGGATCAACTGATTTCATATGCTTAATGTATCTGTAAAGTAGCAACACAAAATAATTATACCTATGCATTTTGCACTCAGTCATTGTGGAAGCCACGCAGAAAAACATGCTGCAGAAATAGCAACTTTGAATAAACTGCTATATAATAAAAGCAATTAGTCTATTTGTTTTATAATATTTACAAACAGTACAACTTCCATCAAGCCATGACTTCTAGTAATGCACACCAGAATATTTTGCCAGCAGTCATAAACTAAACAGAAATACTGAAGTGTATATTAGAATTAGACCTTGGCCTTTTTGATATAACATATTTCTGGAAATTCATGATAGCAAAAAGTAAATAATTCCCTATAACAAGGAATATTACATACTTTTTAGATGACGTGTTCCATTTCTTTGCTAAGTCTTCTAAACCAAAGCATTTCTAAACCTTTCTGGAGCTTCTCAAATGGCATTTTCCAGCAAGTATCATTAGAGAGGAAAAAGAATTAATTCTAGATATGATTAACAATCCATTTTTTTTCATTACTCAAGGCTTCTTGTGTGATAACGCAAGAGTTCTAAACAAATAATTAGCATTTGTTTACATTAATAAGAAAACTATTAAATATTTCTGCTCGTCTAATTTGCTGGCTACCTTAAATTTAGTGATCTGTCTCACTAAACACAGTGCATTGTTTCATAGCCAACACAAATGGCATTGCTTTCAATTTAATCACTGCTTTTTTTGCCATTAGTACAATAGTTATATGGGAAGAAGTGATCATGTTCGCTGTGATGTTAAATGTAGACAGCAAAAAGCCCCCACTTGATACTGTGCTGGTATGCTGTAACTGAGCTATTTTTAATATTTCCTTGTAACTGATTTGTAAGTGAATTGTGCTTAGGCAGTGTCAGAACTTTCCTGTCAGCTACTTTAGCAGCAAAGAGATAGCTCGATGAATAATTCATTGAAGGCAATTTTCTCCTAGTCACTGAGTCATCAATCATAGTTGCCTAAAGAGCCTTGAATTGGCCAGCAGAGCGCTATTCACAGGTAGTGTGATTTAGGGAATAGGAGCCACATTCATACTGACAGGTCAGGTAGCAATAAGTAAGGGAAGGTGCCTGCTTTACAGACTGCTAATGAGTCACCAAACCTGTATACTATTTCCAATTCTCCCCTTTTTTTTTTCTCCTTCCTTTTTCAAAATATCACTCAGAATTGTAGCCATAGGGTGGTTTTGCCAAACAAAGGTGCAGTTGGATGAAAAACCAGTGTAAATATTTGCACATTTTTTCTGGCAGAAATCCTACCCTGAAAAGAAGCTCTTCAAAAGGGAAAAGTGATTTGATACATGATTGCATGCATTTACCCATGTAATTGAAATAATGAGAGATGATTGCTTTGAGCTAATAGTCATAAGTTACTGGTCTTTTTGTTTAATCCAACCATCAGCTGTCAAGAGCCTCACAGGAGCATGGGGAAGATGCACCAAGGATATCATTTGCATCACCTCAGACTGTAATTTTGTTGTTTTTTTCAGAGCTGATACAAGCGTCAGATTCTATACAAATCTCCCTGGAGCATAAGCGTTCTAGTGTTGTTTTGATAGGAGCAAAGAGAAAAGGAGCACGTATATGCTGCTTCTAGTAGCTTAAATGCTCTCAGGATCACAAATAAAATAAAAGCAGTTTTTGGCAGACTTCTCGCAATTGTTAAAAACTAATTTTGCATCGCAGTCAAGGTATGTCTTTGTACTCAAGAAAATTTCATCTGAGCACAATTTTCAAATATATACATCTTACATCATTGTGCTTATTGTTTCAGATGACAGATACCTTTGTGGTGTATTATACATCACCCATTAATTCCCTAAGCACTACCTATTGTATTAATACCAGCTGTCTATGACTATTCAACCAGCACAAGAAAACAGGCAAAAACAATGGTGCAGTGATGAGTCATAATTTTCATAGTCTTGCTTAATAAGGAGGTGTGAAAAATGTTTTCTAAATATTGTAGCTCTGCTGTTGTCTATATGTGATTATAATGTTTATGCAAGCAACACAAAACAATGTGTACACAATCAACATCTGGCTACTGAGATGGCTGTATAGAAAGATTTGGAGATTTATCAAACATTACTTACAATGGGCCAGATTCTGATACTCTTTCTCAGGTTCCACAGCTCCCTCTATTTCAAGATAGTTTTACATAACCTAATACATCTGGTCTCCAAAATGAGCCTCACGGTATATTTAGCAGGTCCAAAGAAAAATACATAAGGACAAGCATAAATCTGATATTCCTCAACTATTTTTGTTCTCTTTTTCAAATGTTACTTGCATGTAGAGAACTGAAATATTTGTTATGGCAAACCCAACAATATTGTCTACTGATTAAAGCCCTAGCCTAGTGATAAATACATATTTTCTGCCTCTCCCCTTCTGCACTGTACCCACTGAAGAGGCTAATTTTCATCTCAAACTGTGTCCATCCATCATAAATGTCCTGTGCAGACTTCTTCTTATAGAAAATAATAAATTAGTATTCAAATAAATGCTCAAGAACTAATTCTGGAAACAGCTGTGGCTACAGGCAGTATAAATAGGGTGATAAGGACTCTAGGAGCTACTTAACTAAAATGCATACAAATGTTTTCAGAACAATCATTTTACTACAGTGTTTTGTAGGTTTCTTTTAAATTGGTTATAGCACAGAGCTCCATATATTTTTTGGGTTAATTTAGATGCACAGGGTGAAATCTTAGCTTCCTTGAAGTCAAGAAAATTTCCCTTGATTTCTGGGAAAGCATAATTGCAACCCTTGTCTTTAAACCAGTTTATTTCAGAACACAAAGATAGTAAAAATCCTGCTTAAATTGCAACAATTTTTAGTCATAATTTTTGAGCAGGGGAGAATTGTTTAGTGGCTTTTGTGTTTGGTTGGGTTTTGGTTGTTTGTTTCCCTTTTGGTGTTTTTTTCTTTTTTGGCTGTTTTTTTTTTTTTTTTTAATGTAGTTCATATGGTAAATGAAAAGCCTTTCTTTTTTTTCTAAATATGAAACTCAAAATAGTTTGGGTTTTTTTCACAGAGAGTACAGTAACAGAATTAGAGAAGCAAAACCATAAATTTTAAAAATTACTACATGTTTTATCTCTCTTTTTTTATCCTGAAAACTTCATCCAAAGGCTGACTTCTGTTTACTGAAGTGAGAAGGGTAAAGAAACAGAGAACAGAGTCCAATTCTGTGCTTCTCTTCATGATCTACAGGCAGTATTTTTTACAATAAGTATTAAAACTCAAAGAGTTTAATACAATTCTAGTTTTAAACCTTGAAAAGTCTTGATATAACTTAGGAATAGAAAAGAATCATGGTTTTAAATATTATTTACCTTGATGCAAGAAATGGAAACCCTATTTTTAGCTTTTAACTGTTGAAATTGTAAATGTCAATCCTTTGTAGTGTCTATGTTTTGAGGAATTCCTCTGAGGCTAACAAGTTAGAAGTCAGTGCTAATAAGTTACAGCCATTCTTTGGTTGAAAGATGGAATTAAAAAGCAGTGTTGAAACTGTCAATGAGTAGAGCTGTAGAATTTATGTTGTGTATTAATGGCTTACTGAAAGTGGATAATCTTATTTCAGTGCCAATGTCTCAGAATGTACTGCACAACAGGACAGCAATCATAAATATTGGAATCAGGTATAGTTAGTCTCAATGACTACTGAATCCAAAACAAAAAAAAAAGGCCAACCACACACCCATAGAATCACAAAATTGTTAGAGCTGGAAAGGAACTTTGGAGTTCACCTGGTCCAACCGCTCAGCCAAGCCAAGGTCACCTAGAGCAAGTTACACAGAAACACGACCAGGTGGGTTGTGCATGTCTCCAGGCAGTGAGAATCCATGACCTCCCTGGGCAGCCTCTTCCAGTGCTCTGCCACCCTCAATGCCACCCTCATGTTGAGGAGGAACTTGCATGTTACTCATTGCTCCTTATCCTGTCACTGGGCACCACTGAAGAGTCTGGCACACCCTCTTGGCACCTGCCTCTGAGATATAAATATGTGTTAATGAGATTCTCTCTCAGCCTTCTCTTCTCCACACTAAACAGGTCCAGCTCCCACAGTCTCTCCTCAGAAGAGATGCTCCAGACCCTGAATCATCCTTGTAGCCACCATGGACACTCTCCAGAAGCTCCTTGTCTTTCTTGTACTAAGGAGCCCAAAACTGGACACAGCACAGCAGATGTGGCCTCACTAGGGCTGAGTAGAGGGGCAGGACCTTCCTTGATCTGCTGGCCACACTTGTCCTATGGCTCTCCTGGCAGCAAGGACACACTGCTGGCTCATGGTCAACTTGTCACCACCAAGACTCCCAGCTCCTTCTCTACAGAACTGCTCTCCAGTAGGTCAGTCCTCCAGTAGGCCTGTGCTGGTACCTGGAGTTATTCCTCCTCAGGTGCAGGACCCTACACTTGTCCTTGATGATCCTCAGGTTTCCCTCTGCCCAGCTCTCCATCACATGAAGAATTTTAAACTCATCCTAGTAATAATTAGAGCAATTACCTGTCAAACTCATGGCAGTTTTCTCAAATTAAAACTGCAACATGCGCATCATGTGACAGTAGAATAGCAATTCTTTTGCAATTAAATGGATACATCATATAGTAAATATTGAAACATTGCCTATTGGACAAATGGGAAAGCAAACAGCTTTGGTAGTAAAATGCTTTCCTGTATTTAACCTCAATGGCACCTCCTTATAAAAAAAAATATGGTTTTGCGATTTAAGGCAAAAAACATTTTGTTGAATTCAATATATTTTTAATGAAACTTCTGTTTATCCATTTGTTGGTCCAGAGTCACCAGTGTTTTCACAACTAAATATTCCCTAGAATCTAAAATACTGCTGTAGCATATGATACCATCCACTTCTATGAGGATGTTTCACTTCAAATGCACTGAATTTTACAAAGGCTGGCAAGAATCAGAATAAACAATCATCTGAGTGTAAACTTTCATTGTATTGTACTGTAATGATGAGGTTAAGCTGACTATTCACTATTCACTATTAAATTTGTGCTGAAGTGGTAAAGCATTCTCTATCTTGCCACTTTTTCATTCTTCTTTCTCTTCCCCCAACACTTGTCATTCTTCCATTGACTGCTCTTCTACCAGTTCAGTTTCCCATTCCAGATAACTATACATCTGCAAAAACACTTTTCTGGCATGACAGAAAGAGTGCCGTGAGGATTAGAACACAACTTCAACAGTAACTTTGCCATATATCTACAGGAGCCTATAAAACTATTCTAGAATGTACACAGAAATGAGTATCAAATAAAAAGCAGACTATGTTACCTCTATATGTAAAAGAGCTGTAACTGAGAATAGCAGTAAAGATAACCAGTCTTCAGAACAGCTAATTTTCCTGCTCAGAGCATTTTGTGGTAGGGAGGAAGCTTCTTTCTGAAATTCATGAGTCTAACCACAGTCACTGCACTTTCAGTAAGAATTCATCCAGGGTCATGCTTATTTTGAGTAGAATGTCATATTAGTTTATGAAGAATGTTCCTTATGGCCTTGGTTTTTACTCCTCTCAATCTGTTCTAAGAGTTACTTTGATACTTTTGTTAACATCATACAATACTTTTAATTCAATAATTTTCTAAGAGATTTTAATGGAACATGATACAGAGATAAAATATTTTTTAGATTATAGAATTCCATAGTTGAAATAAGGTTCTGAATAAAATTATTGGGTTTGAGCACTAGAAGTGATAAAAATAATTATGCAGTCAAATTCAGCTACATGCTAACCCCACTGAAGAGAAGATAGGTGGGCAATTGATACAATAAAGCACAAAATAATATCATTGACACTCTAACTTATAACAAGAACATTAGATTTGTTGACTCCAATATCTCAAATTTTAACCTAACAACAACTTTTTGTGGTCCTGAAATTCAGATTACATTTATCTCACATATTCAGATCACCTTCAACTCATATATTTTTACAAGGATTGTTTTTATACTAAGCAACTCTAAAGTCACAAATAAGCAGAAAATTGTTTATCACACTAAAATTTATTTCTTGTTTTAGTAAGTGGCTACAAATTGTAGAATTCATTGATAACCCCATAACAATTTGGAAAACCAGAGCTAATTGCCCTGTCTTGGATCTCTGGACTCTCAGTGGGACTCAGATGATATTACTATCTTACTGCAATTTGTTGGAGCTAGTACCTCATTCTTGGTGAAATCAATTTCCATTTTAAAAAGTTTTCCTACATTAGCAAAATGTTGATAACAAGACAATGAAGTGCATGCAGCTTCATTGGACACCTATTCAGCCTGCATTATCCCGATTTTAGAAAAATCTGAAATATCTTCTTTTACTTCAACAGCCAATGAATAGATAGCATAATATTGTCAGACAGAATCAGCCTCAGCAGAGCAACTGGGAGGGGTGTGGGCAGCCAGGAATCAGAACACTATTCCACTGTGTATCCCCAATGATGTAGAAGCATAATATCGACTTCCTTTCAAACATTTTCCAAACACACATTTTCCAAAATGTTCAATCATTTTGAAGAAAATTAACTGCAGTTACAAGTCTATCATCGGGTGAAAAAGTCACAGTAAGTTGACAAGCATAATTTATTTATGTGTTCTAGAATTAAACTAACAGATGTTATTAGAACTCTTGGCTGGGATGATGCAGAGTGCAGGCGTTTCTGTATCTATGTCAATGCCTGGTGATATTGCAAGGATTAAAATAAATAGCAACCTTTGAAATATAAAAGTGTATTTTTATTAAAAATGTGAGATGATAATAGAAGCAGATTCCAATCAGCAGTTGAAGCAGTTAGTGAAACAAGCAGAGGGAGTTGTAGCTGCAGTTTGCAAAGGATGTGGACTTTGCAGAAGCCCTTCAAATCAAGGCGAGGTGACACAGCAAGTGCCATACATTTGTATAACTACACTGCCTTAATCTAGAATATTATAGAATCATGGAATATGCTGACTTGGAAGGACCAATCAGGATCATCAAATCCAACTCCTGGCCCTGAAAAGGACCATCCCCAAGAATCACACCATGTGCCCGAGAGAGTTGTCCATATGTTACTTGAATTCTTTCAGTCTTGGTAACCGCATCCTTGGTGAGCCTGTTCCAGTGCCCCAACTCCCTCGTGGTACAAAGTTTTTTCTGATTCCAACCTAAACCTCCCCAGACTCAGCTTCATTTCCTCAGCCCCCGTCACTGGTCATGAGAGCAAAGAGATCAGTCAGTGCCTGCCCCTCCTGTCCCACTAACAGGGAAATTGCAGGCTGCAATGAGGTCTGCCCTCAGCCTCTTCCAGGCTGAACAGACCAATTGACCTCAGCCACTCCTCCTAATGCTTCCTCTCCAGACCCTTCACCATCCTCACAGCCCTCATTTGGATGCTCTCCAATAGCTAGTAGTTAATAAATATAGATAATAGCTAATAGACAATTTCAACACAATCAATCTTCAGTCTTTATGGCACTATTTAAATGTACTTATTTAGGTGTATACATATATTTATTTTTACCCATGGGATTTCATACATCAAACAACAACTTGAGCAAACAGACAACTTGAATTTGATTATGCTATTCCCTGCTATTGAAGCTGGTTTGAGTCATTACACAAAAACATAGAGCATAAATTAAATTCTTAAATCATATTAATCTCAAGTGAGACTAATGAGCTCAAGTTCCTCCTCTCAAAGCCGTTTTTCTT